>NC_139576.1:24868378-25133378 GCF_946808225.1 Silurus aristotelis | reverse complement strand
TCATCTTTTCTCTGCTTGTGTTCTATATGGTGGATTCTCAGCCTGGAAAATCGTCATTTAAAACACCATAATTACTTTAAAAACATTTTCAAGAATATTTTGTGTTCATGCTTTATGTTGAGTCTGGTTTCACTAATAATAAACATACATTTGCATAAAGCATCTATTTTGTCCATGCGCATGTTGATTACAGTATTAAAAACTAGAGTGTTAAAGAACAGATGAAAATGTGTGATTAAGACTTTAATGACTAATCTTCACCGCATTTCACTGTTAAAATTAGTTAAATAAAATCAAACCATTTAAACACAATTGACCATGTTGTTAAGAGGAAAACAACAAAGCATTGTGTGATGGGATGTAGCTTAGTAGCTGATGCAAAACTTAGGGCCAGTACCAACCCTAAGTTTATTAGTTTTCTAATTAAGGAAAAAGATCCTACAGCAGTCAGGATTCCTCCTCTTCCTCCCAAATGTGAGTAATTCACATCACAAATGGCATACATTATCATAAATATTTAATCAGTTATGTTATAGCAGCTGTAAAATGTCGTTCCCACAACAGCTTCTAGGTTCCTTTCTCTATCTCAGAGTGCATGTCATGGTACCAAAAAAAAAAAAGAAGAAAGAAAAGTTGACTTTTGCAAAGATACAGCTTTACCTCTGGCTGTTAAAAAGTGCTAAAACTGAAATTAAAAAAAGCTAAATAAACAAGAGCAAGTGAATAAGAGCATCACTAAGACACATGCAACTTGAAATATTGTCTGTACTTCTCTTACAGAAAATTTGAGGGAAATACTGGTGGCCATGTGACACTAGCATAGTTTTGGCAAGAAAACAAAACCATGGGAAATACTGTATTGGTTTTTCACCACCACTATCATTTCAGCATAGATAGCAGTATATGTGACACCAGTATAGTTTTGGCATAACAAAACCAGGAAAAACAAATTGGTGGTCATGTGACACCAGAAGTTTCAGCATGTATACAAATCCATTAAAATATATTAGTGGCCATGTGATGCCGGTATTGCTTCAACATTAACTTCAAAAAAACATAAAAGAAATATTGGTAATCATGTGACACCAGCATAGTTTCAACAAGGATACAAAGACATGGAAAAATTGTAAGTAAACTGAATTGTTTTGTACTTAACTGTTCCCAAATTGGAAAGTTGCATGACAACTACACCAATGTTAATAACATTTCATAAGATTGCATCCATGCCCTTATTCTTTGACTGTATTAGTTATAGATTAAAAATATCATATGGTTATGTATTTGGATGTTTATTGCACCAGTTCAACAGCTGAGCCTTCTAATAACGTGTATGTTTTGAGGTAAATCCTTTCTGTACAGGGAGATGAATTTGTCCGTGGTAATCACACTTGTAGTACAGACGTGGTGAATGGAGATTAAGAGTAAAAACAATGGAGGATATCTTGACCTAAATTTGTCCTCTCTGACTGAAACTCTCATAGGAAGTGCTGGAGCGAATAAGACTCATCTTCCACCAGGGACACTTTGTGAAGCTCGAAAAATCGACAGATATTCAGTATGACAGAGAGCTGTGCCCATACTGTGCAAGTATCATGACTCAAATGTGAGCTGCAGCTGTTCCTGAAATGTGAGGGGGGAAAAAAAATCCCAGAAAAATATTTTTATTAGGGGGTTTAAAACTGATTTTTCCAGAACAAATAGAATAACCATGGACAGAGAATAAACATAAAAATGAATAATAGCAGTGGCTATAATAGATACTAACCCATCACAGGAGGACAAATTGAGGAAGGAATAAACAAAATTAGTCCAGATCAAAACAAAGTTAAGTCATTTACATAAATAAAACTGGAGGCCAAGAGCATTAATGGGTACAGCTCTACCATAAACAGGTCTAGTACCTTTTGCTAATTTGTATGACTGAAATTCAGAAATTTTAATTCGTTGTGACCTTGACCCTGTTTGGACCAATTCCAAAATCTAACCCCTTCATCTGTTGGTTACAAAGATAATTCTGTATATAACCCAACAAATATCCAACCCGTGTATCTCAGATAAGTTCATAGAGAATCAAAGTAAAACCTTAGGGCAATACAAAAACAAGTCTGTCAAACGGATACACATTTCAATGACAGGGACACTGTCACTTTACCAGGAATTTAGCAATGTTTAATAAAATGTGACATCTTTCTCTGATTTTCTTTCCTAATGTGGACAATCCCAAGCTACTAATCAACTCATGCCTATCGTACACCGGCTACACAACTACGGGGGTGAAGGCTAATGTGTACTTCTACAGAGTCATGTGAAGCCAACCAGCTGCAATTTTTTAAACTGCTGCTCGTGCTGCATCAAGACAGTGCAACACATTCAGAGAAAAGCACCACATCTTCCACATGCATGAGCTCAGCGATGCACATGAATGACTAGTAGCACTGTAAATGACTTGAGAGAGAGAGAGAGAGAGAGAGAGAGAGAGAGAGAGAGAGAGAGTATAACAACCCTCTCACCCTGAGACCAAGAACAAAGGATTTATATTGCACCATGCAAAAACCCTAAAGTGAGTCTAAACCTGTTCTGAACATCATATTTTAATTTCCAAATCATAAGCCAATAACAAGTAGAGAAAAGGACTGTAGTCAAACGAAAACAGCAATGCTTGTCAAAACTTGCGGTTGATTTCTTATTGTGGAACAGAACCTACAGTTTCCATGTCTCACCCAATGCTTCTCCCATCTTTCAATCAGTGGGCACATTCCAATCCAAATGCTTCTGCTTCCGCTGCTTAGAGCAGACGCCTGGCCTGTCTGCTGGTGGGGGCAGAGGAGTGAGCCATCGAAGCATGGATGCATTCTCCATCCCGTTTGCTTGGGCTTGGTTTCCGCGACCAAGCCCCAGTCTCCAGCACAGGCCAACATCAACAGTTCGCTTCTCACTTATCTTCCCGTGCAGCGCAACATCTGGCCAGCCTCTGCGCTCTCTCGACCACATCTGGTCAGGCTCAAATAAGCCAGGAGTGTGTATTTGTCTGCGTGTGGATGATTCACGCAGGCGGTCAGTCAAAGTTCAGTTCAGTCATTGTATATCATTACAAAGCAATTACGCACCGAGAAAACCTCATTAACCGCACCTGTAATGCAGCGACCCCAAGCCGACGGTGAGACTGTGCTGGAGGTGGTAAATTCCTGGCTCTGATCTCTGCAGGAACCTCTGGCCTCGTGCTAAATCAGACCGCGGACTCGCATGTGACGGCTGTCGGCTATACTCATCATGACCTTCAGCAGTTCTGAGCATTTAGAACAGAGAGCATTTTGCACAGTCACAGCATGACCACTGTGCCACAAACAAAGTGAATGTGCTCTCACTGTACTAATATTTAGTTTTACAAATGTATGCATGCGTGCGTGGGGCAAGGATCTCACTGCAGTCTCCGCAAACATGCACCAGGGTAAATCCCTCATACACTTTGCCCTTCAACTGTGTGCCTCTGCTTCTCTATAAACATTTAAAATATTCATAAGAAAACTGAGCAGGAGGCAGGATGGGTTTTTTTTCCCTTTCAGCATTTGTTGCTTTGCACCAACTTTGAAAAAAGCACAAAAAGCTGCAGGTAAAGGGTCTGGATTGCATAAGAAAGCCTTTATTGATGTATTATATCGCTGGAGGTCTGTTATTCTTGTTGCTGACATTACATGCCATTTTAATACTTTCTGGGACAAATCAGCAAACAGGAAGCCTATGAAGCTTTAAGTCCCACCCCCTGTCCCCAATCTCTTATAAACTATTGTATTTTGAAGTCATTTTTGGAAAATAATAGCCAATGCATGTTTGGTATTAGACATTTATTTTTCCCCCAGGCTTATTTCTAGTCAAATATAGAGTAAATATCACTCAGGCATTGTTTTTTTTTTTTTTTTTTATTCTCTTGGTAGATTCAGTTAATTTTGAATTTTCCAAGTATGGTAATGACCAGAGCAATACTAAAATAATTTCCCTTCTCATACATATGTACCAAAGTGTAGCTCAATTCTCAACACTGCATGAACATGAATGTGTAAATATGGAGCACCATCATTTTACTGAAATTGACATCTTTTTACCAAATCCAGAACCTAACCAAGGTAGAAATACAACCTAGAGGGTACCAGCACATAATAAAAACATGCAAAGCTGTTCCACATTTATCTGATACCCAATGACCTCTATTAAAAATGAATTCTATCAGAGTTTTCTTTGCTTTTTTTCATACAGAGAAACCTGTTAAAGTTTCGCTTGAGGTCATCAAAGGTTTGATCAACCTGCATGCATAATTAATTGCTTTCAATTCATTATATACTAATTAATAATATCAGAAATATTTTCAAACCCAAAATCTAAAATCACAAATATTATACTTAATGTCAAAGCCACACACAGAGAAATGCATCCCTGATACATGTAAATAATGTATAACACACAGAATGGTGCCCTCGCATTTTACACCCAGACACAGCTGATGGATAGTTTCATAGCAACTCTCTATCATCTCTCTTTAAACACATCATCAGTCCTGTAAGAGACTCTAATCAATTCAGTCTGGGCTTGTCAGGGGGATGGGATGGGGGTCCAGCCATGCAGAACGCCAGCAGACGTGTCTGGGTAATTTGGAGCCCCAGTGTCACTTTATGATGGGTCACAAGGCATTATGGGTAGATTTTTTTTTTCATATATATGGGCTTTATTGGCAGGGGAAGCAAATTTATAGAGGAATCCAGGTGACAGCAAATGCTGTTTGCAGCTGGCACAAAATGTTCTATGTTACATGTTGAAGCATTACACATTTCTTACACATCGCAATTTGACTACAGTTTAATGCTCCAATATCCTACTCTTTTCATATTCACCACAGCACTCAACTTTGTCTTTGGCAAATACAGTATGCTTCAATTTCAGCCATTAGATTAAAAAAATCTTACACACACACGCAAACATTCCCCAGCATTAGAATTTCCCAGGGGAGCACCAATGTAGAAATAGAGCTCGTCGCCATTCCTATTATCAAACACCCATATCTGACTATCTCCGTCTGTTTGGACAGCATGGACTCACTTGTCACCTGTGAGGAATTTCAGCAAACCAGGTTGACACTTTGCCCCTAACACAACAGATCGCAGCACAAGGATGTAAAACACTAGCGGAGACTGCGGTAAAACACGCTGCGACAAAGCTGCACTGGGGTCAGCTGACTGAAAATGGTCTCTTTCTTTTTCATAGAGTGTTACAGAAACCCAGGCCTGGTGCTGAGTCTGCAGAACTCCCCTCAGGATATTAACACTTACTGTTTATGTGCTGTGTCATTGGAAATGAGTGTATATGAAATGGGGGTAGCAGGGAGTCGGTGTGCAGCGTTATTTTCAACAGTGTGTTTTGCTCAGAGTAAAGTAATTCACAGCCAAACTGGGGATAAAATTAAAAATAGTAAAGGTCCAGCTTCATAAAATTCTTAACTTCTAAATAAACACCTTTCATGTGCTATTTTACAGTTACTCTTCAAACACTAGACCACTGGTGGGCAACAATTTTGGGTTACTGATAAGAAGGTCACGGGTTCTGGAGCAAGGCTCTTACCCCTGTGCTCTGACCCCAACTTTCTAGCACTCTGGTACATGCACAGGATATCTTTTCACTGTGCCGTAACTTTGTAAGTGTAATAAGGGCCATCCATCTTTAATGGCTTTGTTTCACACTGTTTCACCTCATGGTACCAAAATTGACTTGTGCCATGAACAGCGCAGACACCAGTTCTGAATCTTAAAATCGAAAGTCTGAAAACCTCTCTTTGTCTGTTAGGTGGTAATGAGTTTAAATTACATAAATGCATGTAATCAGCAACAAAAGAGAATCTGATGCAAAAGTTGCAAAAATGTATTTTTTAATTGCTTGTTTCATTCCACTGAAATGCACTGATGGATGACTGTCTTTCTACGCAAAATACATGGCATGATGCCCCACTTCATACTAAGCGTTCTTAAGTAGTACCAGCTGACTTTTCTAATGGTTTAAGTCCAATGGTATTACCTTTATTTGACTGCCAATAGAAGCACATTTGCAAAAGTGCAAAAGTTTGCACACCTTTATGGGGGTTTCTCAGAAAGATCCATATTGACATGATGGAATTACAGTGGAAGACAGTTACAAAGTTTAAAAGAGGGCCTACCTGTTATTAGCGAATGCTTATCACATGCACACAAGATAGTTATTTATATACTATCTAGCATACCTGTGGAAACAAACACCAAGGGTACAAAAATGTTTGCACTTTACCTTAAAAAACCCATATGTAAGAAACCCTAATACCCAATACTGATTTCTATCTTTAACATCAACAAAAAACCAAAAACACCACAGGGGTGTTAATTAGTTAGGTAATTGGTTGGTTAGTTAGTTGGGTAGTTAGTTGGCTAGTTAGCTAGTTAGTAGTGAGTAAAAACTCACACTGTATACTGTGAACAATATCCCAAAATAATAATCTATATATACAGTGTTGTTTTCTTCATTTACCTTTGAATATGAGCCTCAAAACTGAGTGAACGCCTGGGACATGGACATCTGTATACTGTAAATGGTAGCACACAGACAGCTTTAGGTCACCTTCTGTTGAGTTATTTTCAGAGGACAGTAAATCTGTACTGCCATACAAACTCCACATTCACTACTCTAAAATATATTCAAGTTTCAATTCTATAGTATTGTCCTTTGAAATCATATGAAATAATGGTTGCTAAAATGTGAGGTGTGTACTCACTTTTAAGAGATACTATAGTTCCAGTCAGTTTAATAACCATTTTAAATTCGTGCACTGCAGAGACGGTTCTGCACCTTCCACATAATATATATGAAAAGATGTACTGAACTTGTACCTCAACCAAATGTACACTATATAGACCAAGGTTTTGGGACAACTGACTTGTCCAGTCATATGTAGTTCTTAGAGGCATACGATTGAAATTGTCCTTTCACTTGAACTAGGAGAACCAAACCTGTTCCAGCATGACAATGCCCCTGTGGACAAACCCGGCTCCAAAAGATATGGTTTACATGGGTTGGAGGTAAAGATCTTGTGTAGCCTGCTGTAGAGCTCTGACCTCATCCCCACTGAACACTTTTGGGATTATTTGGAACCCTGACTGCACCCCAGTTCTCCTCACCCTACATCAGTACCTAATCTTACCAACACCCTTATGACTTAATGAGCACAAATCTCTAAAACCTAGTAAAACACCTTCAAAGAAGGTAATTATACCAACAAATGGTGACTAAATGTGGAATAAACTGATCATATGAGAGGTGCACATCAAAAAAATCACATATGAATCCTATGGGCAGGTGTCCACAAACCTTTGTCCATATAGTGTACCTTAACCATAATATTTATCATTTTAAAGTCTGGTTATCCCCAAAAGTGAAAAAAGACATTTACACTGCATTTAAATTCACCCCATTAAAAATACAAATAGACGGCAACTACACAATTCAGCATTTTATTCAATGAGAAAATTATATAGTATTAAATATTAAGTATTAATATTAAATATTAAGTTATGACTATGAAAACTAGGTCTATGTTAATATATTGACCTTTATTCATAGCAGCATTGCTTGCAGCATTGCTGGTTTTTTATTAACTGGTTGCTTATCTGCCTAATGTGACTTCTGCAGAAATTATACAGTAAGTCATTTATTCTGGCTGAATTTTTTTATTGCAACTCTCTAAAAGCAGTTATCTCGATACATGCTTTTTATTGTGTATAGTTATTATTATTTCTGCCTGCTAATGTTGCTTCCAGCAACATTCGAAGGGTATCTCCACCCTGACACACACATACACCAAGATATCTATCTGCATTGTAGTAACAGCTTAGAACAGTGCAAATCAGAGAACGGTCAAATTGCCCCTTATTAGTCTCAAGTTTCTGGTACAAAATCCTCGTACGAGATTCTAAGGACTCAAAAATGTAAATGATCTGACACACAGATGTAGTAAGATTCATGGCATTAAGGCATGTATCATTAGTTAACATCTAACCATTTTCTAAACACATAATCTTTGCTTTAGCAAAGCCCTTGCACTGATCTATACTGATACTAATAGAGATCTAAAACAGGTTTACAGTTTTCATTAGTAAATGTACACCAGTGCTGTAGGCCCTCGGGATGGCCATCTGTATCATTGGCACAGTGCTGATATATTTCATTAATTTTAATTTGCTCACTTAAAACACGTGGCAAACTTGATTACAAGATTAGGACCGGATGCTTCAATTTATTTTCTCAGACAGACACAAAGAGAACTGTCTTGTATAAATGGGTGAGATCAGAAAAAAAAAGAAGAAATCAGTAGCAGTGAATGCTTTGAAAAGAAAGAAAGGAAGAAAGAAAGAGGCTTAATATTTGATAAATGTACACTACAGCACAATAAAATTCTTTTCTTACATAACCCAGCGATGTTAGGGTCAGAGCGCAGCGTCAGCCATGATACCATGCAACTAGAGCATAAAGGGTTAAGGGCCCTGCTCAAGGGCCCAACAGTAGCAACTTGGTGATAATGAGGTGAGAAACCTTCCAGTCAGCAATCACTTAATTACTGAGCTACCACCTCCCTTAATCACCCAAGCACTTTCACAGCATGTGAAAAGAATTAAAACTTTTTCCTTGTACCTCTTTTTATTGTAATCAATAAGGTCTTAGCTAGATTTAAAAGTTTACACAAACTTAGATATAAATTAAATAATGGAATAAAACAGCTCGATTGAGAAAGTGGATTCAGCAAGCTCAGGTCTTAATTTTTTTATAAAGTGCCTAAAAAACCAAATTGCCCATACTTATTAAAAAAAAAGTATTTAAAAAAAAACAAAAATTAAAAAAACCCCACAACTTTATTTTTCCACTGCTCAGCTACTCAAACGGCGAGGTAAAAGTAAAGCCTTCGAACCGTATGTCCACTGCGACCCAGCGAACCGTGAGCAATGACAAACAAACAACGGAAAAACAATAGGAAGGAGGTCTCAGCAAGAGCCATTACTTGACATAAGTAGACGGTGAGGTCATATGTTGCTTCTTTTATTGGTTACAGGTGCGTTTGGTTTGCTCGCCTCTCAGAAGCTCAGAGCGCTGCTAACTTTAGCTGCTAATCCTCTTAACAGGAAGCCGACATGGCCTGTGCTTCTAGCACAGCCAGGCTTTAGAAAAGGTGTGTGTGTGTGTGTGTGTGTGTGTGTGTGTGTGTGTGTGTGTGTGTGTGTGTGTGTGTAGCCACAATGCTCCATATAGTATTTATGCTGATTTCATTACTGTAATGAATACTCAGTGAGAAAATATTACTACTACTACTACTACTAATAATAATAATAATAGTTGAAAAAGAAAAAAAAAAAGAAAAAACTAAAGAAAACCCTTGACTCCTTTGTCTGGCGTATAAACAAGAAAATCTATGGAGAAGCATGTCATAGATGTAAGCCAAACTGTAGCAACTAGGTTTTTTTAATTTATATTTTTGTTCAAACCTTTAGTAAATGAATCCATTGCTGCCTTCTTAAAAAGCTTTTATAAGTTGAGTGTAATGAAATAAATCACTTCTACTAGCACAATCATATCCACACAGTCCATTAGTGATAATCTGCCTTGCTGTCTAATAGTGGCTCATCACAATAGCTTCAGAACGACTGCACACATTAACTCTGTTGCTCCACGTCTAGTTTGGCAAAAATGCTCTGAAAAATGTTTCAATGAAAAACCTATGTTGTGTCAGGTTTAAAGATTCACATGCATTAATCTGGTCCTCAATTACTTCTTTGTAAAGATGCCATGGTAAATAGATAACTTTCCACAGAAGACTAATTAGTAACCCCTGTGATTGGTCTGACTGCTCATACGACACAAACACATTTGCATATATGCAAATGTGCATATTACCATATAGTAGTGCTTTGTGTTATCAGGACTGTAAAGGCCAAGACGATGATAATTACGGATTAACAATTCGCCATTAAGATTCCCTTTTCACTTTCAGACAATGTTCCTGAGTGGTTTGAGCAGGGCAATAATGATATTTCTGAATCATGAATACATGAATCTTTTTCATCATGAGATCAAAGATTGAAATTCCTAAAAAATAACTTTTTTCATTCTCATTACAGTTGCCTTAACTCACCCAAACTTGGGGTGGAAAAGCAGTTCTGTAGGTAGAGACCCCTCTTTTTTTGAAAATAGAAAAAAGAACCAGATTGGTTTGAGTTGCCAGGTAGGTTTCTAATAACACTCTAATCACTCTTTACAGTCATGGTAAGCTGAAAAGCATACACAAATGATTAATCAGTTCCACTCCTGCCAACCAAAAACAAGAATCATAAACTATCTTAGACACAGATTCACCCTGAACGATTTAGAAATAAAATCCCCTGGTCTTATTCTGCTTTCCATTTGTGCACATGAAAGCCTTTCTTAAATTGTTCCTTTTCTTCAGCTCCTATTAAACACGGTTAAAGAAGTGTACTTTGGCTGCATATGCTTGAATTAATCACAATTTATAAGCGCACAGTAATGACAGAGAGATGGGGGTAAAAGTGTGAACATGTGAATGCTAACCTGGTGTTGATAAGATGTTATGCCTGTTATTAGCACTGAGTGTTGCTAAGCTGTGTAGGAGGTGATGCTTAAAAAACAACAACAAAAAAAAACCCATAGCTATTCTCAGACATATCTCAGACCTCGAGTGAAAACAGAATGTCAGTCTGCAAATGGCTTCCTTTTTTCCCCCACTCAATTAGTATGTGCAGACAAGGAGCAGAGCGAGTGCGAGACAGAACGCTGAGGGAAAAGATTTCACATTGAAACAGAAGGAGGAGGACATTTATTTTCAAAATGTATGCTAGTTGGTTCTAATGCTAAAGGTAAAAGTGTTTGAGCTCCGCATGGGATTCTGAATCTGGATCTGGCCTGCTGCCTCGTTAGTCAGTGAGAAGTAGTAAATTAGTTTAAAAGAAACGTCTGGCTTTTTGTAAAAGGCTCCCATAATGTTTTCATTTCCTCCTCTCTAGGATTTCTACCAAGATTTTAAAGAACTAAAGAGTTCCTAATTAGAGGAAGTGTCAATTCAACATCTTTCTAGATATTTGAAAATATCTTGTGTTTGTTAGTCCACTAGAATATGAACAAAAAAATTGTGCATATAGAAAGAAAAATCAACTATTTGCTAATATAAATGGAATAAAACAACTCAATTCCTGTAACTGCTTTATACTGATCAGAGTTACGGTGGAACACATGTATACACATTGACACTATTATCTACAGAAAATAAAATTCTGCTAATCCAACTGCTTGTATGTTTCAGGGAAATAGGAAAAAAGCCCACACGAACACAGAGAACCTCCAAAATTAGCCAGAGTTGAACATCTGAGGCAGCGAGGATACCTGTTGTATTACCATAATGCCAACATTTCAACTTATATTAGCAAAATACCTTTATTACAGACAAGTTCTAGCCTGTTTAGAGAATAGGATGCAACAGTAATGAACAGTGCTCGTACAAACAGCATTGTTACAGCCTGACTAGATTTTTAGCTGCTGCTCTTGCTTTGAGCAATAAAGAAAAAAGAACTAGAAACATACAGAATAGGCTCGAGTCTGGTGATGTTACTGACTTGGCACTCTTGTGGTAGTGTGAAAAAAAAACCTTCCTTTTGCCAGTCATGCCTCAACATCTGCTGTAAAAACAAACAAAAAAAATACGAGCTGTAGTAGTTGGTTAGTAGAATGCTGAAAAAAAAAATTGCTGAAAAATGCTGACTATGAAACAGAAAATCTCTGGTTTGTCTGGGCTTTAATTTCCCAGGATCCTGAAAAGGTTTCTGTAGTGAAAATGGTTTCGGCCAAAAGCTTAGTTGCTTTTGGCCAAAATTGGTCTAACATCATTGCTCCTAAATTAGAAGACCTCGAAGCAGAGGTTTGTTACATTGTTGTTACTTTAAATAAAATCCCGGCTCTTACTGTTTGTGATACAGTGCTTGAAAAACCCGCAGTGTGCCATATTGATGTGGGTATTGACGTTTTATTTGAGGGTGCGTTATCACGCGCCCTGCAGGCCAGATCTATGGCGCTTATCCAGTCGGCAGCCCAGTAGGTACTCTCTTTCTTCCCAATCTATTAACCCGTTCACACTGCCTATTCAGGCACATGCTTTTCCCATTAATACAGTACACACGTACTTCATCATCCAAATCGAGAAACCATCAACGTATTTAATATGAAATCCCAGCCGGGGGAAAAAGATACACGCTACAATTATACATGATTGAGCTCCATCATGGTCTTTCAAGCTGATTTGGAGTTTTCTTGGATCTTGACTGATCTGGTTTTCATCCCTGTGAAAGCACACAGATTATAAGAAAGCACCTACAACTGAGATATTGTTTGAAATAATCACGGAAACAATATGTGTAATTTTGCTTCCATCATTCCACCAGCCTGCATGGGATTAAACCTGATGACCAGAGGGAGGAAAATATTCTCTAATTAAAATAATTGGACATGCTTGGCCTTCCACCAGCGCTCATTGCCAATGTTTAAATCATAGTTTTATATATATATATATATATATATATATATATATATATATATATACAGTGGGTACGGAAAGTATTCAGACCCCCTTAAATTTTTCACTCTTTTTTATTTTGCAGCCATTTGCTAAAATCATTTAAGTTCATTTCTTTTCCTCAAGAATGTACACATAGCACCCCATACTGACAGAAAAACACAGAATTGTTGACACTGTTGCAGATTTATTAAAAAAGAAAAACTAAAATATCACATGGTCCTAAGTATTCAGACCCTTTGCTCAGTATTTAGTAGAAGCCCCCTTTTGATCTAATATAGCCATGAGTCTTTTTGGGAAAGATGCAACAAGTTTTTCACACCTGGATTCAGGGATCCTCTGCCATTCCTCCTTGCAGATCCTCTCCAGTTCTGTCAGGTTGGACGGTAAACGTTGGTGGACAGCTATTTTTAGGTCTCTCCAGAGATGCTCAATTGGGTTTAAGTCAGGGCTCTGGCTGGGCCATTCAAGAACAGTCACGGAGTTGTTGTGAAGCCACTCCTTCGTTATTTTAGCTGTGTGCTTAGGGTCATTGTCTTGTTGGAAGGTAAACCTTCGGCCCAGTCTGAGGTCCAGAGCACTCTGGAGAAGGTTTTCGTCCAGGATATCCCTGTGCTTGGCCGCATTCATCTTTCCCTTGATTGCAACCAGTCGTCCTGTCCCTGCAGCTGAAAAACACCCCCACAGCATGATGCTGCCACCACCATGCTTCATTGTTGAGACTGTACTGGACAGGTGATGAGCAGTGCCTGGTTTTCTCCACACATACTGCTTAGAATTAAGGCCAAAAAGTTCTATCTTGGTCTCATCAGACCAGAGAATCTTATTTCTCACCATCTTGGAGAACTCCATGCGGGTTTTCATGTGTCCTGCACTGAGGAAAGGCTTCCGTCGGGCCACTCTGCTATAAAGCTCCACTGGTGAAGGGCTGCAGTGATGGTTGACTTTCTACAACTTTCTCCCATCTCTCGACTGCATCTCTGGAGCTCAGCCACAGTGATCTTTGGGTTCTTCTTTACCTCTCTTACCAAGGCTGTTCTCCCCCGATAGCTCAGTTTGGCCGGACGGCCAGCTCTAGGAATTGTTCTGGTCGTCCCAAACATCTTCCATTTGAGGATTATGGAGGCCACTGTGCTCTTAGGAACCTTAAGTGCAGCAGAAATTTTTTTGGAACCTTGGCCAGATCTGTGCCTTGCCACAATTCTGTCTCTGAGCTCTTCAGGCAGTTCCTTTGACCTTAATGATTCTCATTTGCTCTGACATGCATTGTGATCTGTAAGGTCTTATATAAACAGGTGTGTGGCTTTCCTAATCAAGTCCAATCAGTATAATCAAAAATTTCTGGACTCAAATGAAGGTGTAGAACCATCTTAAGGATGATCAGAAGAAATGGAGAGCACCTGAGTTAAATATATGAGTGTCACAGCAAAGGGTCTGAATACTTAGGACCATGTGATATTTCAGTTTTTCTTTTTTAATAAATCTGCAAAAAGGTCAACAATTCTGTGTTTTTCTGTCAGTATGGGGTGCTATGTGTACATTCATGAGGAAAATAAATGAACTTAAATGATTTTAGCAAATGGCTGCAATATAACAAAAAGTGAAAAATTGAAGGGGGTCTGAATACTTTCCGTACCCACTGTATATATATATATATATATATATATATATATATACAGTGAGGAAAATAAGTATTTGAACACCCTGCTATTTAGCAAGTTCTTCCACTTAGAAATCATGGAGGGGTCTGAAATTGTCATCGTAGGTGCATGTGAGAGACATAATCTAAAAAAAAAAAAAGAAAATCCAGAAATCACAATGTATGATTTTGTAACTATTTATTTTTATGATACAGCTGCAAATAAGTATTTGAACACCTGAGAAAGTCAATGTTAATATTTGGTACAGTAGCCTTTGTTTGCAATTACAGAGGTCAAACCTTTCCTGTAGTTTTTCACCAGGTTTCGACACACTGCAGGAGGGATTTTGGCCCACTCCTCCACACAGATCTTCTCTAGATCAGTCAGGTTTCTGGCCTGTCGCTGAGAAACACGGAGTTTGAGCTCCCTCCAAAGATTCTCTATTGGGTTTAGGTCTGGAGACTGGCTAGGCCACACCAGAACCTTGATATGCTTCTTACAGAGCCACTCCTTGGTTATCCTGGCTGTGTGTTTCGGGTCATTGTCATGTTGGAAGACCCAGCCTCGACCCATCTTCAATGCTCTAACTGAGGGAAGGAGGTTGTTCCCCAAAATCTCGCAATACATGGCCCCGGTCATCCTCTCCTTAATACTGTGCAGTCGCCTTTTCCCATGTGCAGAAAAACACCCCCAAAGCATGATGCTACCACCCCCATGCTTCACAGTAGGGATGGTGTTCTTGGGACGGTACTCATCATTCTTCTTCCTCCAAACACGTTTAGTGGAATTATGACCCAAACGTTCCATTTTGGTCTCATCTGACCACATGACTTTCTCCCATGACTCCTCTGGATCATCCAAATAGTCATTGGCAAACTTAAAACGTGCCTGGACATGTGCTGGTTTAAGCAGGGGAACCTTCCGTGCCATGCATGATTTCAAACCATGACGTCTTAGTGTATTACCAACAGTAACCTTGGAAATGGTGGTCCCAGCTCTTTTCAGGTCATTGACCAGCTCCTCCCGTGTAGTTCTGGGCTGATTTCTCACCTTCCCTTAGGATCATTGAGACCCCACGAGGTGAGATCTTGCATGGAGCCCCAGTCCGAGGGAGATTGACAGTCATGTTTAGCTTCTTCCATTTTCTAATGATTGCTCCAACAGTGGACCTTTTTTCACCAAGCTGCTTGGCTATTTCCCCATAGCCCTTTCCAGCCTTGTGGAGGTGTACAATTTTGTCTCTAGTGTCTTTGGACAGCTCTTTGGTCTTGGCCATGTTAGTAGTTGGATTCTTACTGATTGTATGGGGTGGACAGGTGTCTTTATGCAGCTAACGACCTCAAACAGGTGCATCTAATTTAGGATAATAAATGTAGTGGAGGTGGACATTTTAAAGGCAGACTAACAGGTCTTTGAGGGTCAGAATTCTAGCTGATAGACAGGTGTTCAAATACTTATTCGCAGCTGTATCATACAAATAAATAGTTTAAAAATCATATATTGTGATTTCTGGATTTTTCTTTTCAGATTATGTCTCTCACAGTGGACATGCACCTACGATGACAATTTCAGACCCCTCCATGATTTCTAAGTGGGAGAACTTGCAAAATAGCAGGGTGTTCAAATACTTATTTTCCTCACTGTGTATATATATATATATATATATATATATATATATATATATATATATATATATATATATATATATATATATATATATATATATATGTTCCCTTTCAGGAACTTGAGCTGCATCACAAGGCTTTGGGAAAGTTTCTGCATTGTTCACGCTCTAAATCACGTGTTTAATCCGACCAACAACAAAACACGATGTCACCGGCGGGGTGACGTCACGACCAGGAAGCTACAAAATGCGCATGCACTGGAGCCGACGCTAGCTTCTGTTTGTTCAGGTAAGCTCTTTGTGTGTAATTCTGTGCAGGCATGAGCTTGAAAAGCAAGCAGAATTTCCAACTGTGTGTTCCTCTTGCCCCAGTTTCATTTTGAGGGGGATACACACAGCCTGTGTCGTTTTCTTAGGAAAGGAGCATGCTCAGTCGGCTCTCGAGGGAGTCAACTGAGCGCATTGTAGTCACATGGCTATGCGCACTCTCCGGGCGTGTCCCTTTCTCCCGCCCCACCTGCCGGGTCTAGCACTCCCTCGCTGGGGAAGCACACCCTTCGGCGGTCTCTTCCCCCGGCACGAGCAGAGCTGCCCTCCAAATTTCTTCCTCCAAGGAGAGAGAGATTATAGAAGCTAGCAAGCCCACGGACTCCTCCTAGCCTTTGCTGTACGAGGAGCTCCTGGAGGTAGTGACACGGGCTGTGTCCAAGCTCGAGCTAGCTTGGCCGGATAAAAAGCGGATGAGAGCTTCCTGCGCCCTGCGTCACAGCCGCCACGCCGGGGTCTGCCTTTTTTCCCGGATCTGCGATAGCCTGTATGTGGCCCGCCTCTTCACTTCAAGTCTCGCTGTACGCGAACATGGTGGGGATAAAAGTAATTTGAGGGGTATTAAAATCAAGTAATTTGAGGGTATTCAAATAAAAATTGGAAGAAGGGTTTAGTTAAATTATAATTACAACAGTGGTGGATGATTGCAGGATCCTTCAATGGTGAAAAAAAATCCTTCTCAAAATCCACCGAAGTAAAGAAAACTCAGCAGGAAGTAGATGTATCAGTATCTAAGTCTACCATAAAGAGAAGACTTCATTGGAGCAAATACAGAGGGTTCACCACAAGGTGCAAACCATTAATCAGCCTCGAAAATAGAAAGGCCGGATTAGACAACGCAAAAAACATCTAAAAAAGCCAGCCCAGTACTGGAACAGCATTCTTTGGACAAATGAAACTAAGATCAACCTGTACCAGAATGATGGGAAAAAAGGAAGTATAGAGAAGGTTTGGAACAGCTTATGATCCAAAGAACACCACATCCTCTGTAAAACATGGTGTACATGGCAGTGTGACGGCATGGGCATGCATGGCTTCCATCGGCTGTCCTTGGGGTCAAGACTTCAGGCTTTTGGTGTCAATGTCCAAATATTTCTAGGCCTAACTGTAGCTATAACTTATTTTTCCATGTGACATTAATCACTTCGAGCAACATAAGGAGAGAAAGAAGTGAGGCAATATAAGTAGTCCAGTTAGCACCTGACCTGTAAATAGAACAAGCTTTTCCTGGGAGAATGGCAAAACAGGGTTTGAGGAAAGCAGAAACTAAGACATGCCGGTGAGAATGAAGGGAACAGCTCTTCACGAGGGTGTCAAACACTTTCCTGCCACTCTTGCTCTTCCCAAGCCCCTGTCTGACAGAAAGAAAAGAGGCTTTGTGGACTGTAGAATCTGCTGGCTACATGCTAACCCTCCCATGCTGAACTGAGGGCCTCAGTAAATATCACTTATTCATACAGTATGGTCAGGAAAGCAGCATCCAAATGATAGTTCTGCAGTGCAGCAAAAACATGCCTTTTTTTGGGATGAAGTGTGCTGCAGCTTTGATGACTGCACTGTGCTGCGTGAGATGTATAAGTTCCTCTCCGATCATTCTCTAGTCGAGTGTGAAACATATGTTTGTTTTACTTAATTCGTGTTTCAAAAAATTTTTCAAAAGCCATATTTTATATTTATAATGCTCTCTAAAACAAACTTCATACTTAAATAATAACAGTGTATAACATTACAATATATTCAAACAATCTATTTCCACTCAAGTGATCAAATAAATGCTTTGTCTTTTGATTAATATTTATAAAATATCATAAATGGTACTTCTTTTTAAATCGCTTTAACAAAATGATGTGCCAAAATTTCTGATAATTAAAATATCCACATAGATTGAGTGATTGGAACTACCTGTATCAGTTTGAATGCACACCTGCCAGCCAATCAGATTCAAGCATTTGTGGAATAAAAATAAATACATTTTCGGAAGTGGGAAAGTTGAAGTAAACCTGCAAGCATATGGGAATCTGAGTTTAACATCCAGGTGAAGACACTGGAGCTGACGCAATGCTAACATAAATACCTGACTAAATCTAGAGCAAACAGGTCTAAAAATAATGTGAACTGAGATGCTCAGTATGTAGAACATGGATATTTTCACCTTCTCCACCTTTTTACATGATCCAAATCAAAGCCTAGTAATCTGTCTGGATAGAAAACAAAAAGGAAAGGAGTACTGGCTGTGCGCTTCATCTGAGCCTGTAAAGCTTTCAAATGCTCCTAGCTTAATCCCCATCTGTTCTATCCTGCATACAGGAGTCATGCAAGGCTCCCGTGCTGCACCACATAAGCCACCAAAGGCAACATACCCTCTGTACAAAGCTCTCTATGGCACCCTGTTCTGCTCCACACTAAACTTTTCTGTTCCATACTCCAGCCTGTTCTGCTCCACACTAAACTTTTCTGTTCCATACTCCAGTCTGTTCTGCTCCACGCTAAAATTTTCTGTTCCATACTCCAGCCTGTTCTGCTCCACACTAAACTTTTCTGTTCCATACTCCAGCCTCTTCTGCTCCACGCTAAACTTTTCTGTTCCATACTCCAGCCTGTTCTGCTCCACGCTAAACTTTTCTGTTCCATACTCCAGCCTGTTCTGCTCCACACAGAACTTTTCTGTTCCATACTCTAGCCTGTTCTGCTCCACACTAAACTTTTCTATTCCATACTCCAGCCTGTTCTGCTCCACACAGAACTTTTCTGTTCCATACTCCAGCCTGTTCTGCTCCACACTAAACTTTTCCGTCCCAAACTCCAGCCTGATCTGTTCCACACAGAACTTTTCTGTTCTATACTCCGGCCTGTTCTGCTCCACACAGAACTTTTCTGTTCCATACTCCAGTCTGTTCTGCTCCACAATAAACTTTTTTTGTTCCATACTCCAGTCTGTTCTGCTCCTCACAGAACTTTTCTGTTTCATACTCCAGCCTGTTTTGCTCGACACTGAGCTTTTCTGTTCCATACTGCAGCCTGTTCTGCTCCATTCTGAACTTTTCTGTTTCATACTTCAGCCTGTTCTGCTCTACTCTGAACTGTTCTGTTCCACACTCCAGCCTGTTCTGCTCCACACCAAACTTTTTTGTTCCATACTCCAGCCTGTTCTGCTCCACAATAAACTTTTTTGTTCCATACTCCAGCCTGTTCTGCTCCACACAGAACTTTTCTGTTCCATACTCCAGGCTATTCTGTTCTACTCTTTGGCCTAGTCAATAACAAATCCACTAACTGTTCATAGCTTCTGGCGAGTATTGTATCACGGTTCAGTAAAGCCTGATTAAGGTAGAAGAGCAAAGTGATATTTAACCCTCTGACAATCAGAAAGTAAAACTTTGGGTATAATAAGGATAAATGTTCTTTTAATTTCCGCTCCATGTGCAGAAATCAACCCTAAAGAAGCTACACTCAACTAGCTGGCTCACACCGATGTGTACGTTCCTAATATACTGTACTTTTCAACTAGGAAGTAAAACTGTACATCGGCAAGGACAGGCAAAAAAAAGAAAAAAAAAGAATTCCAATATCAGTGATTCTGTCCCTTCTTCTTTCTGAACCTGCTTGATGCCCTACTTCCAAAAGAAGTTCTCTTCAAAGCCTGCTGCTGAGGATAGCTCCATGTGAATTAAATAATGTACATGTGCCAAGTGTATAAAGTGTGCCAAGTGTGGTGACACTAAATATACAGGTATGCACTAGAAAGTGCTTAACTACACCGGATTTAAAGAGTATACACATGCCTGTTAAAATGACAACAATCTGTGTATGCAAATTTTACTTGAAGACCATAACAAAAAAAAGCCAATTTTATCATCAGGTGGTGTGTAGGCTTTCCTTAATCTCTGAAAACGGAATTTCTATTTCAATTTATGACACATAAGGAAAACAGGAAGCAAATCAAACCAAACTACAGGAACACAACAGATTAATGCATACAAAGGACAACAATGAAGCTTGATAAATACTGAAAGGAAATATTAGATGGCAATTAACAGGTCATACTTTTGCCATGGCTAAAAGTTATGGTCCGTAAGTCTGAAGTTTGTAAAATCCAAGGTCATGTTTCCCATAGTTAACGCAAAAGTAACTATAGATCCTGTGACCTTTTCCTTTTAGTGAATGTTTTTTCCTCAAGCTATATATTTCTATACGTTTATAAATTGCTTTAACTTTCAGTTCTCCAGTTAAAAAATAAATCATATACTGGCCCAAACTGTAAATTTTGGCACTTCTGGATCTGTCTTCTAAACAGTTTACCCAGCTCTGTATAAATAAAGCTAGAGATAATGATTTATTAAAACAGCATCTCTGGTGAAAGACATCATCAGATCATATTTTGGCCCGGAGCTCTCGTCGCTGAGCACGGTCATGTTTATTACCCTTTTAAAACAACCTTCCTTTTCTGGAAAAGTGAACATGGATGTCTCAGAGTCTCCTCCTCAGGGAATGCAGAGACGCAGCGCCTCGTTTGCCGACATTAACGCAGCCTTTTAATATTTCCATATTTGCACTGGAGAGCAGTGAGGAAGGGCTGTGGGTGCAGCTGTGTGCATGTGTTAATCCATCATTATAATTAGACAATAAAGAAACTCAGGGTGCTGTTGATGCTGTCTCTGTTTATATAAGAAAAGGAGTGTCGAAGGGTAATTTCAGCCAGCTGTTGTACAGATTAGCATCTCTTCTTCAAAACCATAATTGTAAAAAGTTCAGGACACTCCACATCTGAGACAACTCGCGCTCCGTGTGGATTAAATGTGTCACTCGAGTCAAACCTGTAAAATCTGTGTTTAGTCAGAAACTAAAATAAAATCAGATGAAAGGATAATTGAGTGCTAGCGTGTTGACAATGTTAAAAACATCACAGGCTTCAAAGGGCAACTACACTGCTATAAAACACCATGAAAACCTTCATAGCGGTACTATTCACATACTGCATGTGGCACATCCCTGACACACACACACACTACAGACATGTCACACAAACGCACACACCAACATACACATGTATAGACAGACACACACATACAAACAGCTGCAAGGGAGCACAAAGACAATAATATAGACTTCCAAATAGGGCTGCAACTAACTCATTTTGATAATCGATTAATCAGACGGTTATTTTTTCAATTTGTAATCAGATGCTTTGCTTATAATAACTAAGTAAAACTCTAATTTAGGGTATTCTTGTATAAAGGTGTACTTGAAAAATGCAAAAACTACATACTGAGTTTAACTATCTTTAATGTAGACATTTTAAAGTTTATAAACAGTGCCCGCTTGTCGAGGAGTGTTTGGGGAATTTTTCCTTTGAACAAATTCACTCATGCTTGGTTGTTCGCATTAAAAACAAGCATATGAACGTAGTAAATCATGTTTGAAAACAGATAAGTTACTGTTGTAGTAGACAAACGCTATAAAAAGAGAATGGAACAGAGAAACGCAGCAAGCTAACAGACTTGATAAAATTAAATAAATAAAAGACAAATGATGCATTGGTGTACAAATTTACAGTACAGTAAATATGTGATTGTTTACTGTCGCTGTTATTTGCTGCTTTTAGATTTAGCGTTTGTTCGTACCGTTTTAAATGGAATCCATCACTATGTCGTGAGTGAGCTGATTGCGCAACCTGATGCTCACGAGTCACGACAGAACAGATCCAGTGCAACTAACCTTAAGTTATCAAATAGTTCAAACAATAGCACTTCATTAAACTATACCATTTTCACATGATGAGGATTCTACAGTTTTTGCTTAGCGTGCTGATATTTCGCCTTTATTCCTGACACCAGTGTGTTTCTTTTTCATGTGCATCACTGTGGTACTTCCATCCTACACAGGCTCTGCTTTGCATAAGGTCCGGGTACGGTTTTCTTTTTATGTTTAACATACAATGCTCCCAATGCTGCCGGTTGACTCTGTCATTTTCGCGGGCAGCTGTGTTATCTTACCGCACACTAACCCGTAACTTCAGAAGCCCAACTAATCGATACATGACACTGACAAAGAATTTCATTATTGATTATTATCGATTTTATAGATTAGTTGTTGCAGCGCTACTTCCAAACACACAACATATACACATACAAAAAAAAAAAAAAAACCCTCACACACAGACAGACTCTATCATACATACTGTATACACCACACACACACACATACACACGCGGGGCAGAGAAATATTTCCAACACACTCACTCCAACACGTGCACTACGACACATGCTACCCTGAAACATACAGAAACATTTTTCTTATCCTGCCCAATTCCAGGCTTATAACTCAGCTTCATGGACTGCATAATTAGTGTAAGCAGTTAAACATCATCAGATGTTGTGTCTGCCTTTTTTTTTTTTCAAAGTGGTTATGCAGTGGAAAATATTTTCTCATTAGAACTGTAGTTTTATAAGACTTCCATATAAACTGGGGAAAAAATGCAGTTGTGTAACAGCAAACTTTTGCAAATGAAGGCCAAATTGCATAATGTGTTTTATCCCCATCCCCCCGAACCAAATCCCATACTAATTACTCAGCCCTCATGATTCCTCATACAACATTTCAAAATAGTCATGTAGATAATGAGGAGGTAAAATCTGGCACTTCAATGCAGCATGTGATCACAGTTAATGCCGATCTGTAAACAGTAGCAGGAAAAAGCATCGGGTATTGAAATTTGAAAGTCTGGCTGTGATGTGAATTAGGTTGGCAGAGGTCCCTGAGAAACAGATTGCCCGGGCGTTCATGCTGAGCAATGCATTCTGGGCGACAGGCGGGTTCCTGGCTGAATCATGCTCTTGTTTCCACTCATGGGGAGGAGATGAGCAGGTGGAAGAACTTGCAGCATACTGACTTTTTTATTTATTTATTATTAAATAATTTAATTATCTATGAGAACATTGATGACTTTATAGATGACCTTTTTAAAAAAAATAAAGGAATATTATATATACATACTGTACACGCAGAATGCATGACAAAAACAAAAACCATGCCAGCGTGGCCAGGGTGTTTAAGCTGCTTAATAAACAAGTGGTTTTATGTAACAGTGAAGCATCACAGTGCTACAGAAACTCAAATCCTCGCCACATCCTTAGGGACAGCAGGCAGAACACGGGTTGTGAATTCATGAATCTAAACGATGCGTCGGCTCTGAGAGCACTGAGGAGAGGCGTGGAGAAATACAGCAGTGACTGTTTGTTCAAAGCAATGAGAGAATATTGTTGCCTCATCCACAACAGCAGGCATGAGAGGAGTTCCTACATCATCAGATTTACACTGATAAGTGTAATCACAATCTTGAACTCACCCAAATGAGGATGGGTTCCCCTTTTGAGTCTGGTTCCTCTCAAAGAATGGAGTCTGGTTCCTTGCCAAAGTGGCTGCAGGCTTGCTAATCAGGGATAAATACACATCGTTCACCTAAACTCTTAAATTCTGTAAAGCTGCTTTGAGACAATGTCCGCTGTAAAAAGCGCTATAGAAATAAACTTGACTTGACTAAGTTGGACCCAATCAGAGTCATATGAAATCAGTCGGAATTAATTTTCTGCAATAATATGTTATGATCCTGATTTTTTTTTTCCAGCTTTACCCAATTAAACTCATACGCTGCTCAATTCTCGAATCTGATTGGCCAGAGGTTTTTACATTTCTATATCAGGAGCTCTGATGGTACTGACAACTACAAGGCATATCAGAGGTTCATTTTAATTTGCTGGTTGTAATATGTTCTAAAACATTTATTTTTTATTGCATGCTAAAACTAAATTATATAAATCATCGTTGATCAGTTGGAGTGTTTCAGCTTCAGGGAAAGGGGCTTGTGGGGGGTTTCTTTGTGCCTTTTTTGAGATATCTAAGATGTATCAGATAAATATTTGAAATGCAGAATGGAATAATGTTTATTGGTGAGGTAAATGTTTATAGCTGTTTCAGAGACAATACACAAAAATTGCTCACGGACATGCAAACCTATGTATCGGTGGTCACGCCCCGATCTGTGAATGTAGGAGGGAGCTGGGGAATTGTAAAGGATAAGGATCCCACACCTGTGTAAAATCTGGGCTTCTTTGTTTCAGTGAGTGTTAGGCTGTAGTCACACTAGACTTTCAGCATACAGACTTTTTTCAGATACTTGCTGAAGAAAAATTGGCAGCATCCAAATATGACAATACCAAAAGCACAATTATAAACCGGGCAGTTTATTATTATTATTATTATTATTATTATTATTATTATTATTATTATTATTATTGTAGATATTATTGAGGGCTAAAATGGCTAGTTTTAAAGGCTCTCTAAGGTGAGTGATCTTCTATCGATCACTCACCTTCAAGTAATATGAATCAGAGTTGGAACAAAGCGACATGTTAAACTTCGTTACACTGAGCTTGCATTTCAGGTCTCCACTGTACTCATTTTAAATGGGAGTCAATGGAGTGGAAAGTGTAGAGTCAGCATGGCTTTAACAGGGATGAGAAAAATAAAGAGTCCCTTTTGAGTTTTATTCTCCTCCTAATTTCCCTCTGAACCAGGGAGAGTGTGACATCTATACGTTAAGCTTTAATTAATACAAATATGTAGTCACTGGAAAATATAAGAGTATAAAAGGGCTAAACACTTCAAGGTGTGTGTGTGTGTGCGCGCGTGCGTGTGTGTGTGTGTGTGTGTGTGGGGGTGGTGTTCCTAAAACAGTCTGGGATTTATCCCTATGGTTGTTTGGAAGAATAGTGCTGTTTTTTTTATAAAAGTGTTAATTATGTTAATATTTATGCACCTGTGGTTCTCCCAGACACATATCTCCCAGAGGATTTACTTATTAATGAAACACGACTTGAGACTCACCCGGATAGCGTATACGTCATTGTTAGAGGACATTGCAAATTTACCACAATGTTCATGCCTAGGAAAAGAACACTGCAGCACAGCAGCACACGACAGGCCTGCTCTGTGACCTTTTCTTCTAGAAATAGAGCAGTGTACTGTCAGCATAGTCCTCTGAGTTACTATAATGGGGCATGAGAGAAATGAAATTAAAAAGGCCTCTACTATTTGTAGAGGCTTTTTTGTAAAAAAAAATCCTTGATGCTGAAGTCATGTTGAAGAGTGCTGTCTTGGAGCAATCCAAAGTAACCAGACCAGAACACAATACACCACAAAATCATTTGCGGGACTATTCCTATTAATTACACCAGTCAATACTGGATCACTGATATCTGAAGGTTACTGATCCCAGGATTTCTGGTTGTGGTGTCAAACAATAGAATATGATGGCTCTCTTGGGTAGTTCACAGCTGAGGCGATAAAATTTACCAGACTCGAAGGCGCCATGACAGCGAGGAATACACCGAACAATATGCTGGCATTTTAGACGTTTGTCTCGCAGCAGAGAGCTGGGACATGAATAGGGACGACTCCTGTGGGTGTGTATTGAGAACTGGGCCTGTAGAGCAAGTGGGTCTGCGCAGTGTTTTACAGACTCCCTGCTCTGCGGCACAGATCGATACGAGTGGCGTGGGGAGGCGGCTGTGGTGATGGAAATTATCGCCTTGGACGCTGATAAAAAATATGGATGATAAGCACCGCAGGGCCAGCAGCTTTGTAAACACATCTGATCTTCACTGCAGCTCAGATGAGATGACAATGATCAGGGGACAATCTGCTGGGACAAATATAGGCTGTGACCAGGGCTTAAAAACCTTAGCTGTGCAGCTAAGCAACATCTGGCCAGTGGTGGTCCTATACTAGAGGTGCAAACGTCTACTGTACAGTTAAAGCTAAAGCAACATGTATGATTTTTGTCAGCATTTTACATGAATCAATGAAACACCTGAAATGCTGTGCGTTACTGATTTCTGAGCACAATCAACAGTCAGACCACATGCATATTTTATCTGCTCAGCGCAAAACCCAGTTCCCTGAAGAGGAAAGGACATGGTGTACACAAAATTTGGACAATGTAGACACTTAGGAAGGAGACTGGAGTGATTCCGTGCTCTAGTAAACACCACTTCCCAAACCTGGAGCACAGCTTGAGTCTGCTTTATGAACCAGACCTGCCCCTTGGCTTGATTACTTTTACTGTGTTGCTCATTCATATACATGATTAGAAACTTGAAACTTGTTTTTCTCCATTCTAAAGCTTGAGGAGAAGCCTGTTACAAACAAGTCATTATTTTTAATGTATTATTTTTACATGCACAGATATTACTCTGTAACTAATCTTCATTCTTCAGCTTAAAAAGTAATAAGAAAAGTACGTATTTATGAGCGTGAAGAATGTAGATCTGAACCTGCTGGGAAGTCTTTAGGAGTGAAATGGGTGATTGGGTGTAATAAGGAAAAGGATTATATGTAGTTAGTACACTAAAGACCAGTAGATCATGAATGTTTTAGAAAAGTGGAGTTTTTATATTTTTTTTCAATATTCAAGCCCTACATTTAAATCAATCAAAATGAAATTGAATCAAATAAATAAAGGACGCAAAAGCATTTCTACAGTATTAACTATAAAAGCGTGTTCACATACTACATGTGAATTTATCACACATGCTAAATTCACCATGTGATGCGTGATTTCGGTGACCTCATTAATCTTTCCGTCTCCTATCAGACTTTTTCCAGGCGGTGTGCTCGTCACAGGATTTCACAGGATGCGCATCAATGGAAACACTGAACTGTTTACTTAATAAAGTGGTGGGAAGCAGTGTGCTTCCGTGAAGCTTGTTCCATATCAAGCCCAAACAAGAAAAGGTATTTCCACTTCACAATCTGTAGCCATACATACCTTGGAAAAAATGCAGCCTTTCTTATGAGAGGCGGAAGATGATTGCCTGAAGTGCACCACAACAACTGATTCCCTGCCAAAAAACAAACAAAAAAAAAAAAAACAGGATTAACTTTTTAAAAATGCTCGAGTGTTGTAAATACTTGTAAAATTCCTCTTCTTGTCAAATGCATTAAAAAGAAAAGTTTGAGTGACAGATGGCTCTGACAGATGCTGTTCTTCCTCAGGGTAAAGTCAATAAACAATACCAATTGAAAACCCTGACAGCAATCAATACTGCAGCCTTTACAAAAACTGTACAGGCTGATATAATTTCCAACATCCTCCTTTATATTACTGATACAATTAAACATGCAACAAAACTATTCAACAAAGATTCTTATAGTTCATTAAATAAATCCTTTAGTTCATTAAATACATGTATACCATGTTCTGTCTAAATACTCAGCTCTGATTGGGTGGAAGGTTTGTACTGTACACATATTTAAAATTTACATTTAAGAACTCAACAAAATCTCTGTGTATTTTATCATTAAATACAATACAAATGTTGATTTACACAAATTGCTTAACCTCGCATACTCAAATGCTTTTTTGTTTTTGTTTTTTACAGAAAGAAACAACCCAGCATGAGTGAATTTGGAGAAATCCCACATGCCCAGTGCTCCTCAACAAGCAGCTACTATAAGCTTTAAAATGTCTAAATTAAAGATAACTCAATATGTGGCTTTGAAGCTTTTTAAAGTACACTTCTATACATAAATACCCTGATTTAGGATTTACAGTTACACAATAAGCAAAATGTGTGTGTGTGTGTGTGTGTATATATTAATATATATTAATTATAACATTTTTAGTTGCAGCCCTAATATATATATAAACAAAGAAAACACAAACAGGGAATAAATTAGGTGAATTAAAAGGTGCTAGAACAGAGAAAATCAGAGCATATTTCTAGTTCTGTTCAGTTTGATCACTGTTTTGAATGAATGCGTTGCTTTAACAGTTGTTGCCATAGTAACATAGTTACATGTCTATACAAAGTGAGGAAAAATGCAAAAAAATTGTCAAAATTACCGTAATCAGGTAAATATGTGATTTCTGTGTCTTTTTAAACGTATACGGTGAATATGGCGGGTTTGAAAAATGAAAAACAGAGATTTGTGTCTATCGTGTTCTTTCAGGGTTTTTTTAATAATAAAAAACAAAATATAAAATACCCATGTTTAAAAATATGTTTTAAATGTAAAACTTATAGCTAATTTCTTGCCATCATATTTTGTGACCTAGAAACTTGGTTTTTGTGGTTTTCTTAAACAACCCAGATAAATAACTAATTGAAGATCAGCGCATAATCAATAATCAATCAACATTCTGGTTTCACTCTGAGAAATGGAGATGAATCATTAGGTAATTTTTTTTTTTTTTTTTAAAGCTTCAAGATAATGACCATATATAAGTCTGGCACATGTTTTCTTCTTACTGTGTTATGTTGTGCACAAAAACTTTCTTTGCTCATTACAGAACACTCCTGCACCATGTGTACCATGTGTAGATTGTCTGCAATCCCTGAACATGTTGCTCTAGTTTATGTCATTTTATTTATCTTTTGCACAAATGGCCTCAGAATGGACATTTCTTTCTAAAAATGGAGCAGCAATGAAATTATTTTCCTTTTACTTCCAGGACTGGACATACTGTACTGTACACTTTATGTAATTAAATGAATAGAGAAAAATATTAAATAAGCAATTTTCTCTATTTTATGTGTGCTCAGAAACAATAAAAAAAATGTACATTTTGTGATTCAATTGTAAAAAATAAATAAATAAATAAACAAAAACACAGAGCAGTTAACACCAACATCTTTATTATGAAAAGAGATGTGGCACAGATGCACATGATTCGATTAAAAAACTCCCATTAACAACTATTTAATAAAATTCATTCAAATAAATTAATTTTTATTTAACTACTTTTTCTTCCTGTATTGTCTAGAATGGGCGGAATTCAGATGTTTCAGGTCAAGTGGTTTTTTTTATTTTTTTATGTCAGCACCATGCATTAAAATAGTGGGCACTTTAATATAAACTCCAGTTCATTCAAATAAATATCCAATCAGCCAAACATGTTGCAGCAAAACAATGCAAAATAAATAAATAACTAAACAGGTCAAGGTTAATGTTCGCATCAAACCACCATTACAGTGAGAAAACATTTTATGGCAGTAAATTTGACTAATATTTAGAAGGGCTGGTTTGAGTATTTCACAAACTGCTGATCGCCTGGGATTTTCACACACAATACAGTTTATACAGAATCGTGCAGAAAACTCCAGTGAGTGGCAGTTTTGGGGGTGGAAATGCCACTGGGAAGATAAATTCTTGTTATTTCTTTCTGATGGGAGAGTAGAACCCAGTGTGCCCTTCTGTGTTGTCAGCCATACGCCCTTATGTTTGACAGTTTGTAAAGAGTGGTTATATCATATCTGTCCTGTCAGCTCAAACCAGTCTGGCCATCACCCTCTGATCTCGATCTCTCTCTATTATCCACAAGGGGTTTTAACTTGCAGAACTGCTGCTTGCCAGATGCTTTTTGTTTTTCGCACCACTCTGTGGAAACTGTAGTAGGAAATCAGCAGTTTCTGAAATATTCACGATATATATATATATATATATATATATATATATATATATATATATATATATATATATATATATATATATATACAGTGAGGAAAATAAGTATTTGAACACCCTGCTATTTTGCAAGTTCTCCCACTTAGAAATCATGGAGGGGTCTGAAATTGTCATCGTAGGTGCATGTCCACTGTGAGAGATATAATCTATTACTGAAGTAATGACGCGTAAATGGTTAGTTAATCATTAAGAAGTAGATTTGAAATGTATATAAAAGCTGTACAAAAGCAGAAATGATAGCAGATTGGTGTTCTAGAGCATTCAGTTGTGTGTCTACATCATGCCAAGAAGAAAAAAATGACTGACTATAATACATACACACAAAGCCAAAATAAATAATGTGCCATTATATATTTGGTTGAAACTAACACTGTCGCAGATGGATGGTTGCGACAGTTATTCATAAATGAAAGATCATAAAAGCATAGTTGTTTTTGCTTCTTCTGGATGAGAAGAATGAAATGGTTCATTTTTCCTATATTAATCAGGATGAACACAATTTTAGTCATCTGTGAGCACACACACACACACACACACACACACACACACACACACACACACACACACACACACACACACACACACAGAGAAAAGGGAGCTGTTTGAGCTTTTCTCAAATGCATAAAAACCTTAAATAATTCAATGCAAACATATCTAAATATTGTGTACATAAACACCAGGCATGAATTCGTCTATTCTTTAAACTTACCATTAAAAAAAAATAGTATGGTTAGAACAATCATATTTAAAAAAATACAAATCCGAATGTCAGTGCCGTTTCGTTTCGTTTTTGATGGTTGTTCTTGGTATATGTTACACAGACAAACTGAACAGACTGCGAATGCTCATTTATACTGACAATGTATGAGCAACACCCACATAAAAAGTCAAACTAAATTAGCGAAGAAATTACAGTACAAGGATACACATGCAGCCGTATTCAGGATTGACCTCTACATTTAAACTGGTGCCTATGTGATCCAGATGGCGAAAAAAAATTTGTGTGCTGTTATTATATCATCCATATTAATCAGCCAAATCCATAATTATGCCACCTTTACGTTCAATCCGACTATTGGATGCTGTATAAGCTCGCCAGTGCTCTATTTCCAAAAGCTGGGGCAAGAATCCGGTCTGAAATAAACACGATTCTTATTAGTAATACTCGCGAAATAAAGTTGTATGATTCTGCAAGGTTGCGGAAAGAGCTTCGCCTAGCAGCACTGTGTCTGAGTGAGCAGTCGGATTGTGAAGAGGTTAAAAAAGGTGATGGAGACAGAATTGGCTCCTGCTGATGCACAGCAAAGAGATCATTAAGTCCCATAACAACCCTGTGTGGGATGAAGCCTCCATAAAGGTCTCATAAGGGCAAAATCAGTAATAAACACTATACACACAATATGTCCTTATATACAGTCAGTTATTGCAATTGGAAAACTATGATAGTATCTAGGCTAAAAAGTGCTATGTAGAACCATAAGGTTTTTGAATGCAAGGCGTGTTTTGGATTTTCACACCATTTTGACAGTGAAAATCAGTGAATCAGAGAGTAAATGGGAAGGGGGAAGCGTAACAAATGCTACCCTCTTACTCATCCATGAAGTCAAAGATGCCCATGATTGGCTAGTGACACTATTACTGATAGGAGAGAAAGTGTAATACCACACCATCCTAAACAGAATGTTCAAGTTGGCTCTCTAAGCTCCCAGCCACAAATCTGTGAATAATTTTTCAAGATTCAAACATGTGATCATCTGATGAGTGCCTGAACCCTTTTTATTATTATTATTATTATTATGTGTTATTATTTATTTATAAATTTTTTCATCTATTTGCATTCTTTCGACATGCACGAAGTGCAGACATTAACCCACGGTTCAAATTGTGGGCATGTGGGAATAATTGTGGACACGACTGCAGACTATTAGGAGAATTTACCATGCAGAGGTTGAGTTTGCCTTTAAACAGAGATGTGTCTCAGTAATGCAATGGTTCTGACCCTCAAGTGCCCCAGAAGTCAATTTTGATTACGTGATTTCGTCTCTGACAAGAAGCAGCATTAAGTCGACACAATACATCGCACTGAAATGCATGTTCTGGGCTGCGAATACAAAATACGTGGCCAGTATTTAACACGGTATATTATATATAGTTGTGTAGAATGTCCGTGTATGATGCAACATTACAATTTCCACAAAGGAAACCTGTTCCAGTATCACAGTGAACCTGTACACAAAGCGCAGAGCTCCTTGAAGACATAATCTGCCAAGATTGACGTAGAGAAATATCAGTGTCCCACACAGAGCCCTGACCTCAACTTCACTGAATATGTTTGGAATGAACTGGAACGCTGAGAACAAGATCCAGCCTTCCTTGCCTGACATCGATGCCTAATCTCGCCAATGTCCTTAGGGATGAATGATCGCAAATCTCCACAGCCAGGCAACCAGAAGTGTGGAGGTTATTATAAAAGAAAAGGGGGACAAAATCTGCGATCGGATTAGGTGTCCACAAACATTTGACATGTTTGCCATGCATTGTGCATTTAAAGTTCACTAAAATGTTTTTTCTTTTTAGAACTAGAGGACATCAAAAGAAGCAGCAAATAAAAAGATATACCATTGTTTAACATAAAAATGTGACCATCAAATTTGTGTATGCTGTAACTTTAGACTTGGGAATTACTCATGTAAATCTGCAACATTTTCCTGTTAACACTTCAACATTCAATCTGCTGTACAAGTGTTCGTATGAGGAGCAGCAACTATAATCCAGCTGTGATAATTAAACATTTGTAAAGAAGAGGTTGATTTAAATGAATCATGTCACACTCGGAACCCTAGTGGAAATCATTTTAAAATGTATGAGATGTGCTCTGATGACCCCATTTAAAATATCATAAGTTGAGACATGGCCTAGCCGACCCAAGATTCTTAAAGAATGGTGATCAGTATGGGGTAGTCAACTGTGATTTGTTAATAATTTAACAAATAACAGTACATAATTTACCAAAACAAAGCAATTTACAGTAACGTAATGCATAAATTTTAGAGTATATGTTTGTGGCGGAAGGCAAGAGGGCGAAAGTGCTAGTTAGCGAGTGGAGGGTGGAGCCAGACGAAACGAATGCTAAGAAGCGCCCCTGTAGCTGTAAAGACTGATCAGTGCATTCGGGTCTGGCAACACCGATATGAAGGAGGACTAAAATTGGGCTTTGAAACAACAAAAACACAGAAAAAGATGCGCTTTAACAAAGAGACAACTGAAGTCTGTCGGCCGCTGGTTAAAGTAAGGCGTCTCACAAGGCGAGAGATGCGTACATCCTGTCAGCGTCCCAACGTATCGTACCGCTGCTACCTTTTTACAACTATTTTTTACAATATTGTAGTATCACTATATACATCATATGATCGAAAAATTTTAAGTTGGGGATTACCTATATTCAGACATATTAGGAACTTTGAGCTGTATTATATCATAGATGTATTATATAGAGTTGAAGTATATTCTAGACAAAGTCAAAGACAACATTTAGCTTTACGCAGGTAAGAATAAACGGCAGGAAATGGGTCAAGTCAAGTCGAGGAAGCTTTTATTGTCATTTCCAGCATATATAGCTGACGCAGTACACAGTGAAATGAAACGTTCCTTCAGAACCCTGGTGCTACATTAAACAACATAAAGCGACATCACAACATAAAGTTACATAACAGAACCCAGAGCTGAGGACTAAAGTAAGTGTCCTGGTCACATAAAGTGCATCGTGTGAGACCGAGATCAAACAGTGCAGACAGACAACACAAGACAGTGTGGGACAGATACACAAAACACAAAATAGTGCCGACCAGTAAACCTGTTGTATACGGTAATATGATTATACAGTAATGTGAAAAGAAGACTATAAACAAGTGTATTTGTAAACATAAACACAATGTTATAAGAATAATGTTATATAAAATTATTCAATATAAATATAATATAAATATAAAATGGGTGGTGGAATGGATTGAGATGAGTAATGAGTGTAAGTTCAGGTTGTACAGTTCAGTAACATAGTTGGGTGAGTGTGTGTGTATTTTCTATAGTTCAGTTCTGTGTGTGGATCAGCCTGATGCTTTAGAGGAAAAAACTGTTGCACAGTCTGGATGTGAGGCCCGAATGCTTCGAAACCTCTTTCCTGATGGGTGAGTTAATATCCAGCATCAAATGCTTAAAGTAACAATCAAATACACCTTAAAGTAATAGCGTCCTGTTTGGCATTGCTTGACTCTCCAAAAAGACAAATTTAACTAATTCAGGAACTCAGTTATCCCAATCGTGCTTTCAAATTCTTGCTCCGAACAACGAATTGAATATGGTTTGTAGCCATTCGTACAGGAACACAGTGTTTTCCCTACATCGGCTGTATGTGTGTGTGAGTGAGCTTGAATGGACACCTCGGGAAGTGATAGTGCTCATTGAAAACATCTGCCTTAAACAGCCTTCGATAAGAGAACCTTGTGCAGAGCCTGTTGTATTTCCTGGTAGGCCTCAGGAAAAACAGACAGCGCTTCAGTATTTCCATCACAGCACAAAGATGACACAATTGTTTTTACAGTCGCCAGCTACTCAGACCTTTTCTTTTCTTTTTTTCAAAGCGTGCAAGGCATTGACATGAAAGGCACTGCGTTTGTCTGGTTCGCAAAGATTTTTGTAGAAAAGAAAAAAGAAATGGCCAAAAATAGAAATACAGCAAATAAAGAAAAGAAATTACCACATGAAAACCACACGCTTGATTGTCAAAGGCCAGCATTTCAAAGCCACACTGGATGGGTACTGTGTTTTAATCTGGACTGAACTCTTTGCCTAAATAACACACATCTACATAATTGGATGTATTGACTAGTCTGCAGAGGCCAGGGCTTAAATGAGCAGTGCCAGAGAAAGCGCTCTGTCTCAGCACTGACCCAAACCTCCGGGGCTTCAGCCACGATTGGCATTATGGGAAGAGACACACAGGCTGCTGCTCTCAGAGGCTCTACTTTCTCTGAGGACCACACGAAAGCCAGTTCAATAGAGTCCTTCTTTATAATCCCTTCCTCTAGCTTTGGTTACATGCGGAGATTTGGGTCAATTGTACATTTATTTTAAAACACTGATCCTAAAATACGCATCTAGATTTCTGATACGCTCACAGTTTCATCGTGTTTCATTTGATACCGGATAGAAAGTACCACAAATATAGCAGCAAATAATGAAGCACAGTATCACAGTACAGATATTAAAACCCCTCACACACTCACTCTAAAAAACATACCGAATTTTAAATATAAATGACACAAGGCTTTTATTCTCTGATTTTTGATATACACTGCAAAACTTATATATACAAAAAGGAAATATAATGATTTACATAACATCTTATTTGTTCACATTTTATGAATGGAAAATGGGTTTTTGAAAACAACAGAAACAAGTCAGATGATTTCTAGACATTATATGAATGAACTGTTTTGCTAATTCTGTGCTTTTGAATTAATCAAATAACCAGAAGAAAATAAGTAGAATGAAATAAAGATTCAAATTTAAAATTATTGAATAAATAAATAAATAAATAAATAAATAAATAAACTATCGACTGATAAACTATAAGTATATTTGCTCTACATCACCTTTTTAGAATGATAGAAAATTACATTTCTTTTATTTTTAGAATTTTTTTGTAACTATTAAATAAATGTTTCAACCCTTTTTTTTTCTTTTTTTTTTTTCTTTTTAAGTGTGTACACAAAGTGAGCCCCATGAAGTTATGGTTTACATGTGTAACAGTAAATTGGAACTCTTTAACAGTAAATTGGAACCCTATCTGCACCCCTGGTTTCCTCACCCTACATCAGTATCAGACTTTATCATCACCCTTTAGCTGAATGAGCACAAATCTCCACAAGCACACTCCAAAATCGAATAGGACATATTCCCAGAAAAGTGGAGGATATATTATAATGGCAGATAAGCACTAAATGTGGGATGGGGTGACCAAAAACTTTTTCCCATATCCCATATTTTATTTTACAAATGATAATAAAGGGGCTTCAGTGAAATCTCACTTTTAGGGAAAAAAAAATCTAATCTAACTAAACGCTTCTTTTTAGCCTTGCTGAATTTTCCATCAAGGCTGTCAGAGTGCCTTCCTCTTCTTTAAAATAGCGACTGTGTTCACATCTCAAAAAACTTTTACAACACTTGGACTCTCATCTCTTGCTCAAAAAAGGATTCAGAAAGCATATGTGTTGGAAACCGATTCAATCCTAAGAAGTAGGAATAAAGCTGTGTCCCATGTCCCCCCCATCCCCATCTCTCTCTCTCTCTCTCTCTCTCTCTCTCTCTCTCTCTCTCTCTCTCTCTCTCTCTCTCTCTCTCTCTCACACACACTCCACTCTATGAAATGATAAATTGATCGTGTTACCTAATAGCATACAATCTGACATATACATAGTACAGTCCTATTACTGTTCCACAGCCTGGGCAAAAAGAACACTAGTGCAAAATGAAGTATTATTATGTGTAATGTAGGACACCTTCGTGGTAAGATTTATCTGTTCTTAAATAAAGTATCTGCTGCTGCATAATATAATTAGCAATTTTGACAAGAAACTATATCATAATGTGAACATCCTTTGCTGTGGTTAAACATGGAGTAATTCAGTACAGGTAGTTAAGTCAGTTCCTGTACAGACATTTAGTGTTTCAGAGCGGGTCAATCTTTCATTCTCTTACCTCAGGCTTGCAGCCGTAAGAAATCTGAAGTAAGATGACTAAACTTAGAAGACGTGTGTATTTTGAAGAACTTTGCATTAGCATAATAAAGAGCAAAGAGGGAAAGTTAATCACCAGCTGTTCAGACCGTGATTAATCTATAATCTCTCAGGAATATGATACTCAACTGTGACTAATTTCAGAAATGACAAGTGACTATAAAGAACATGGCTGCATGAAATTACTGCTGTTACATCAGGGGGGAAAAAAAGTGGATTCTGTTATAAAGATCAGGTCAGATTTTCTCGTGAGCCTCAATTTTTGATTTCTATAACCTACATTATGACGGTGTGATGGTTTTAGATAAAGGTCAACAGAATTCCTTTTTTCGGAAACGTCCTGATTTCCTGAGATTTCACACAGTGTAAAGTTTACAAAAATGATGCAAAAAGACAAAAAAAAGGAGAAATAAAAACCCAGTGAGCATCTGTTCTGAGGCTGGAAAGTATGTGTATGAGCAGATATACAGATGTTCCTAATAAAGTGGTTGGTGAGTGTATAGCTTTCCTGAAAAGGTGAGAAAATGAATTTGCACTTAAAGAAAGGTGCTTTTTAAACATTCTATAGCACATTTAGTCCCCATTTGCTGTTACAATAACCTCCACACTTTTGGAAAGATGTTTCATTTTGGAGATTTTGGAGTGCTGTTGTGGGAATTTGTGCTCATTCAGCCACAAAGGCATTGATAGTCAGGTACTTATATAGGTTGAAGAGGCCTGGAGTGCATTCAGCTTTCCAATTATTCCCAAAGGTGCTCAATAAAGTTGAGGACAGAGCTCTATTGCAGGCCACTAAACATTCAGTTCAACCCATGTAAACCATGTCTACCTGGAGCTGGCTTTGTTCACAGGGACATTGTCATACCGGATCAAGTATGGGTCTTCTAGCTCAAGTGAAGGGAAAACTGAATGCTACCACATCCAAAGACGTCCTATACAATTGTGTTGCTCCAACTGTGTGGTAACAGTTTGGAGAAAAAACACACAATAACGGAAAAGTCTTTCCATAATTTCACATAAGTCCTACATTTCTTTCTTAATGTAATTAAATCATTGTTGATGTTTGAATTACAACATACATACAGCATACATTCATGCAATAAATGTATTCAAATGCTTCGGGATTTGCTTTTAAGTGCAACAGCTCATGCCTGTTGGTATGCATTAGAGAAATCCGCAGTGTAAAGTGTGCACATTGCATTTAACATTAGCGATTTTCAAAAATAAATATCTTTTTTTATGACGGTTAACTTTAACTCATCAAAGAATGAATAATATTTTCCGATCCAGAATGAAAATATCTCTGTCAAAATGACCTACAATAATTAAGGTATAGAAAAGGATGGCCGAGCTTCTCGGCAGTGTGACACTGACATCTCCTTGAAGCAATCAGCCTGTTATAATGACCATCTCTCCTCTGTGAGCAGAAAAAAAGGGTGAAGGAGATTGATGGTGCTGATCGGGTGCAGAAAAGGCAAGAAGACAGTGAGAACCATAACCCAGAATCTTCCTTTTAAATCTGCCACCTTTCCCAGATCTGCAATTCCCTGCTGTTTTGCTAAGCTCTCAATATACTCTTAAAGCCACCGTTTTCATGAGGTTTCTCCTTCCTCAAAGAGAAGGGATATAAGAGACCAATCTAGGGATTTGAATGTTTCAACTTGAGAAAGAAAGGGAATAGGTGGAAGTCTAGAGAGACCAGCGAGCATGACTGCAAGCAGACTCCACTAACAATACTGGCTTAACATGCATCTTCTCCAACTGTAAAAATAAATGTGGTTGATTCCCTTAAAAGGATTCATGGTGCATAATGCATGACGAATCATCCCTCTGCCCAGTGTTTTGGATTTCAATGGAAGAGGATAAATGGAGCTGAACTCTGTATCTTAAACAGGATGTACTTCTACAATGATCGAAGCAAAGGCATCAATCACCGGTCTGCTTGCAAATAGTATATCCTGAACCAGCTTTGTCTGTGCATATACCCGAAAAAACCATCGGTAATAAAACCCTCGACATGTAATTTCATCGGTTTGGATACCCGATACAGAAACCATAGCAATAATGTCTTTGTTAAATAAATGAATGCAGGCCTTTAATTCTTAGTGAGAAATGGATGTAATTTTCCGTCGCTTGTACAAGCGTCTCATCACCGTCCCATCTGCTGGGAGACACAATCATATCTTTAAGTTGTCCCTCAATGACATTAAGCTGAATGCAAATGGCTTTCATTTTAAATCGTCACTGCACCACAATTCAGTTAGGGATTTCGCTGTGTGTCGCTACCATCATGTGTTTGTCTTCCTAGTTTCCAATTGCAGAGTTGTATTTACAGCTCCGATACTAATCTAACTTTAATAGTCAAAAAAGAAACAAAAATTAAGTTAACCATGTTAGTTAGGAGAGGGAATGAGAAATGTTCATAATGTGCCATTATTCATTAAGCCTTGTTTTTGTCCAATCAAATGAAACATTCCCCCTGTAAGCCATGATGCATGAATTTACATACTTATGAAAGATATAATAGGCAAGGCATGCTGTTATAAAAAATACTTTACAATATATAGGCAGGTGGTATGGAGGGAGGTGTAGCTCAGTGGTTAAGGCATTGGAATTTGGATAGGAAGGTCACAAGTTGCTGGGCCCTTGAGCAAGACCCTTAAACCCCCCCCCGCTCATATGAAAGTCGCTCTGGATAAGGGCGTCTGCCAAATGGCATAAATGTAAATGTATGTGATAATGTATCAGTATGAGTGTATACCGTATTTTTCGGACTATAAGCCGCTACTTTGTAATTACCCTTTGAACTTTAAACTTTGGCTGAAACCATGAAGAAAACAATGAAATTTATGGATAATTTTTGGGGGTTTTTCCCGGTTTCACAAACTTCAAGCCAAAAAACTAAGCCCCATAACATTAGGCCAATGAAATTGCCGAACGGGTTCAGGTGAACCAATGAAACTCTTTATATTAAATCAGATGCGCTCCCACTGAATCGGGCCGCACCACATCATAAATATGGATGAGGTTCCTCTGACGTTTGACCTGCCACTCACTCTGACTGTCTACAGTAAAAGTGAATCATCAACCGGGCATGAAAAAACGCACTTCACCTGTGTTCTGAGCTGCACGGCATCGGGAGAAAAGCTTCTACCGATGGTGATTTTTAAACGCACGACGATGCCAAAAGAAAAACTCTCGAGAGAAACAGTTGTGAAAGGAAGGAGGAAGACAGTGAACAATGACTTTCTTGGTAGGCTACTGTTTAGATACAAGTCATGTAACAGACAGTATCTTTCATTAAAGCCTGTATAAAGTTCATTAGTTTAAGTTTAGGCTTATAGACAGGTGCGGCTTATTTATGTTAAAAATAAAAATCTTTGTAAAAATCAGTGGGTGCGGCTTATATTTGGGTGCACTTAATAGTCCAGAAATTACGGTATATATAAATATTTCATTTAAATTGCAGTGCAATAAAAAAATATATATATGCATAAATATAAAGGCAAAAGCTATAGGGAATATCAGCTCAAAAATGATATAAAAAATGTAATTAATGTTTATTCCCTGAATAATAAAGAATAAATGAAAGTTAATGTTATTCAAAATATCTTTTTTTACGTACTTTATGTGAGACCTGCTACTGAGTACCAGTGCAACAATACACTGTGTTTTCTGCATCCAAATATTGCGAGATGTGCCATGAATGTATTTCATCGCCTTAATTTGAATTCAAAATGAAAAGACATTATGCACAATTGCCCAAACTGTCAAAAATCACCAGACGTTCCTTTAACAAATCACCCACTTTGTAAACAACAAGGGTAAAGATCAGCAGCACCCAAATCCAATCCAATGTGAAAAAAAAAGGAGCCTGAAAAAATCTGTTCCACATGAAAGAGTGCAACTTTGTTATGCCATGTTCACACACACTCTGGGTGACTCTTGCTTCATGTACTGTAGTACATATGCAGTGCTGAAGCAGTACTGAATGCGCGACAGTACGTTACTGATCCGCCACTTCGGTGTGCCACAAATGGGGTCTCAACTATTGCAATTATGTCATTGAATAGTTATTAAAAAGATATTTGCATCATTGCGATTCTATTTGTTTTATTGTTGACAGACGAAAAACTACCATGTTCTAGCTGTTGAAGTGTTTTGCCTTTCTATGCTTTACCCCAGGCTGAAAGTAAAAAGATGACTATAGTAATAGTAGTATATTTTAATTAATATTAAATTACAATTAAAATTAAATTACAAATTAAAAAGTAAAAATTACAAAATGTTCATGTTAATCCGTGTCAACTTTGACCACAAACCATGCACTATCACTTTAATTCATTAGGTGCAGCACAGCAAAAATAGACTTGGTGCAGAAACGATCGCTGCACCGCACCGCTCCTGCAACGTGCTGCAAAACTATGTGCGAACCTGCAGTTAGACATTACAGCAAATTACATTACAGGCCCAGTGCTTTACTTTAATAAATATTTACTGATGGTAATAATTTAGAAACTAATGTTTTCCAGAAAATATGTTGCTTAATACAAATTTGTTTGCTATATTCAGCATGCAATAGATGCTCATGTTGTACAGCATTTGGTTTCATTATTTATTAAGCTATAAAGCATGATTACTGTAAAGAAGTTTAAAAGAAAAAATTGGAAATATAATAAATAACATACAATTACCAGCGGAAGCATATTTTCCCCCCCACACATACACACACACATATGTAGTGGTTTTTAAATACCTGCATACTGTATATCACTGTATGTGTGATTTAACTCACCTCGTGTGATTGTTCAAAGTCACAGCCGCAGGCTTGTCCGAATATTCTGTTTGGTTCTACTGACAGATCCTCTACACCTTATAACCTGAGAGAGAGAAAGAGAGAGAGAGAGAGAGAGAGAGAGAGAGAGAGAGAGAGAGAGAGAGAGAGAGAGAGAGAGAGAGAGAGAGAGAGAACAAAGTGAGGCCACACACAAAAACAACCATATTACCAAACTGTCTCAAATAAACACAAAGCAGAGCAGGGATATTCACACAAACATTTCAAATAAGACTCATACAACAGTCATGGTTGCTTATTCTTACGCAATCATTGTGGCTTGGAAAACATTCCTGCTCTCATTTAGATGATGAACAACCTGAGAACCACACCACCAGTGAGTCACCCGGACGAAAATCTGATACAGGCCAACCGGTTGCTTTTTAAACAGGGCACATTAATAAAGACCAAGAAAGGAGATAGATCATCAACACAAAAACTTTGATGGAGCATAAAGGCCAACCAATTGATCGGCCATTGAATTTTTGGCTCCTTTTTTTATTCATCTGCATCGGCCGATTGTACTGTAAATTAGCCGATTATTATTCTGGCGCATCAGATTTACCAAACCGGGCACCTGCGCTTGCATGGGGGAACATAACTCTCCAATACCAGCAGGCGGCAGTAGTGTGTATTCGGCATCTAAATGAGAAAACCCAAAGAGCTACATTTGTGAATGTAAAAAGCTAACTGCGTTTACACCTGCTGCAATCATTACAACGGATTCGTGTAGCTTTTTTTTCAATCATGTCTGCTACGTTACAACGGCGAAACCAAGAATTGATATGCGTGTTCCATTTTTTTCCCGTGTGCTCATTTACTAAGCAAAACAGACAATCTGAGTTTTCAGTCAGAAACAGTCGAAAAACAGCTGACGCGGTCCGACAAACAGTGTGGGAAAAAAAATAAAGCTGACCAACGCTTTAGAAAATCGGCCAAACATATTGGCCAAAAAAAATCGCCATTATATATCTGCCATCGGCTGCCTTGATTTCAAAATATCGACATCGGACAAGGAAAAACCCATATCGGTCAACTTCTAATGGAGAGCATAAACATGGCAGTGGCTTTCCATCAATACTTGCAGTATGAGCCTCCTCAGGGATAATTGTGCATCCTCGAATAAAACAGGAAGGGCCGAGATCAAGTTCCCTAAAGCGTTAGCAATATCCACAGAATTAACCTGTTGGATCTGCAACAAATGTGTAGTGGCCATGAATTATGACTGTTGTTAAACCTTATGCATTAGCGTTTTAAAGCTGCTTAGTTAAAAAAAAAACTTAAACTCGTACATCATGTTGAGTGATCGAGAGCAAATGCTTGTACATATGCAGTGCTACTCATTTCAAGGTAAGCAGTGCTGCTTTGTTTACTGAACGGCCCTGCTGGTTTGATGCCACTGGTTGAACTTGGTCTTGACCAGACCACCCTAAGCTTCTAAGCCGCATTAAATGTTTTTATTTTGTAATTTTTTTTTAGCTTTACCTGGTTGAGGTTTTCCAACAAGAAAAAAGTCGAACGCAGAATGCTCAGATATTTTCAAGTAGGTTCGATTTTCTTAGTGATGGATCATGTAGTGTGTGAACAGCTCAGTGACTAGAAGCAAGAACAGAGCTGAGAAACAGCCTGTGAGAGTCAAAGAGGAAATTAAATTCATATGCTTTCATGTGCAGCAGATGCCTGAATCCAGTTCATCAAGCATCTATCTGTGTGAGAAGATAAGGTCAGAATGAGAGCACAATAATAATGCTTTTATAAAAGAGCATAGGGGGGGGTCCCCTAAACAAAAAAATCCACTATACTTCCAGTTTTTTGCGGGACCTCTCCTCAGCCAATGCTTTCTGCACATGATAGGGGAGATTTAGGTATCTGGTGTGCTCGGTTGCGATCAAACACTGTGTACCCTAATCTGTGAATGCTCATATAGTGTGCACAGTTCTACATCCAACATATCTGATCCCGAGTGATTACCGTTGGGGAGTATGGGCTGGTCAATGTTTCTGTGCAGTGTGCACATCTGCTTAAGAGAACTTGAAAGGGAGAGAGAGGGCACCATCTTTTTTGCTCTAGATGTCCTAACTGTACACTAACCAGAGCAGGAACAAGCCCTTTTATTCAAAACAACTTAGTAAAACGACATGATACAACCCAGGAACAAAAGATGGAGGGTCTTGCAAAAAGGTCTAACAATAGTTCCTTTGTGATTTTAAGACACTGATTTTTGATCACTACTTCAGAAGTTTAAGCACTGAGCCAGTGGGATTGAAGAGACAAAGAGAGATCACAGACAAGAGCCACTGACTGGAAAAAACTGAGATGAAAAAAAAAAAAAGGGGGGGGGGTCAATCCTAATCGATGCAAATTGACCTAATTAGCAAACAGAAAGCAGATCTCCTGAGCGCAAGCTGAAAGCAGTAGATCAGCTGAGAACGAAATAAAACCCCCTATTTGTTTTATTGTTTAGGCATTTAATTGATTAGTCATAACTGCAAATGGCATAACATGATTACAAACCAGCTCATGAATCAGGAGAGTGCTAAACACCGACAGCGATCCAAAAGCAGACCTTTCGAGCATCGAGTGCCAGAAAACAGGGCATGTTTTGAAACTTTTTACTTAACCTGATGGAGTAACATAAATATTGATGACTTGGGGTAAGATTAGACATGGAGTCTATATGACACCGCAGACCATAGAAGGCTCGTTTAAGGGAAAGAGTCCAAATAACAATCTGCATCGGCGATGCCAGGAGCCTCAAGCTCACTTTGTCATTGACACCAAAAAAAAAAAAAAAAAAAAAAAAAAAAGGGGCGCCTCAATAAATGACTTCATGCTTGCACAGAAATGGAGGTCTAAATGTAGCCCGCTCTGGCACGCTACTCCAACAGAGAGTGACAGAACGGTTCAATTATACAGCTCACATCTCGATCTCGCTCTATCTTTCTCCATCGCACACGTACACAACAGAATTACTCGCATACGCGTGATAATAAAAGTTATCACTATCAAAAGCGCTTTTTGAAGATTGTATCAGAATTTATCGTGTCGACATCTCGGCCTATTGCATTCTTTAATTAAGATTTCTCAAACCTAGTGTGTGGAGCAAATGGCTTTGATGCATAACAGTCATTAGCGAGAGCTCGCGATGGGTCGCGCCCCATACAGAGCAGAAAGGAAGGAAAAGAAAAGAAAAATCCCGCCTCATTCTCTGTCAGTAGAACGGTGGAAAGCCCTGCTTAATCGATTCATTTGCTGCCTTGCAGATATTTCAACAGCTATGTGAAAGTGGATAGAGATGAAATAAGTAAAGAAATTTGGCAGCAAACACGGACCGGCGCTTGACCCGATGACCCGTGCGTCAAGTGGAGAAGGTGTGTGCCGTGAGCCAAGGTCGAGGTCGATCTCAGCGGCTCAGCGCTCAAATGCCACAGAACTCTTACAAAACATTCATGAGGAGACCGCGGAGGAGAGGAAGCGGGTGCTCACGCGTGACTGAACCGAAATCGGATTAGCACATGCGCTTCCTTCGCTACAGATATTAGTGCTAAACTAATCTCCTTTAAGTGCATGACATTTTCACTGTTCACTTTCGCCTTCAATCAATGGAGAGTGCTGAAAAGAAAGAGAGTGAAAAAGAAAAAAAAAAAAAGAGTTCTAACCTTTAATACAAAAATGACAACAAAACAAAAATGAACTCAAAAAAGTGGTCAACATTTTGAAAAACAGTTATTCTCTCATTTAAAATCAATGAGAGAAAAACTGTTTTTCAAACTGTGGACCACTTTTTTATATACATATGTAGACAATTATATAATAATAAAAAAAAAAGACAAATATGAAAAAGCTGAGTTTTTAAGTGCTAATTTAAGTACTTAAGGAAGAAATAGATCTTCAACCTACAGTAGGTGTTAAAGTCATGAGGCATGCTTTTCTTGTATCCTGAGAGTGCTGGAGGACCAGTTAAACAGTTCTGGTAAGCAGTGCAGATAAGCAGGAACCGGCCAAGATGCCAAACAGTGCTTAAGGATCAGCAATTCTGGAAGATTTACATACATTTGAAAGGAGATTGCTGCAGTGTGGATTGTGATACATGCGTTAAGATATAGGAGTGTTGGTCCATTAGAGTTTGGTTAATGGTGTTTCTCGAAAGACAAAAACAAACATTACAACTATATTTGCACAACATTAATTTGGCGATGTTGTTCAGCTCCAGAGACCCGGTCCAAGTTTGTAAGCATCTTCTCATCACGTTTATGTGGGTTTTCTCCTGCCTGTCAGGTTTCTTCCCAATTCCGAAAAACATAGAAGAACGTGAACTGACAAGTCTGAAGTCGCCATAATCGTATGTGTGTGGGTGTGTGGGTGTGGTGCCCTGTGATGTACTGCATCTTGTTCTTGTACTCACACAGGTAAAGAAATGACGGAAAACGAATGATCAAATGAATGAATGGCATTTATACGAGACACATTGCAATTTGAAGAAAAAAAAAAGCTGTTTTATTTTAAATGCACCCTGTGTGCTGTTGCTATAACCCACCATCTGATGTCATTATGGCATATAAAGTAAACTAAATGTGACATTTTCTCTCGTAACCTTCATTTTGAGTAAAGGGCTTTTTAATAGTGACCTGACCAGGCATAATTCAACCTGAATCTTATTACACAAAAGAGCATCCAGTGACATTTTCTTTGCATGCGTACAGTCCTTAAAACAAACACAAAACTTGTATGTATATATACAATATTCTAAATTATTATATAGATTAAATAAGTTTCTGTTTCTCTCCATTCAAAAAAAAATAAGGTTTTTCACCAAAAAAAAAAAAACCTGAAATAATCACAACAGCATTTTCCTGTAGTTGCACTTTAATTTCATGCACTTTAATAGATCTATCTACATTTTTTCCTTTAATATTCTTTCCAAGACATTTTTACTCTGATCATAATGAGAGCCTGAGTGCTTCTTGTGCATCTCTCCAAGAGCTGTCCGAGAGAAGTTGTGCCTGCGTTTGTTCTGTTGCGACTCCGATTTCACGTCTACAGTAAGTCTGCCTCGAAACCACAGCATATGCCGTTTCAATCATCCACCCAGCTCTTCTTTCCTAAATCAACTGCATATTTCTAGAACAAAATGAACCACAGTTCATTCACTGGTCATGAACAAATGTTTACTGTTCAAATAGCAATCTGCTTGAATCGGAGTAAAAGGTCATGTTTTGGCATGAGTGATAAAGGTTTGATATATATTTAGTAGGTGTGCTTTAAATTTGAGTACAAACCATCTTAAAAATAGCTTTCAACATTATTAAATGTGTAAATGTGGGTGCATTTGAAGGGAGTTTAAAAACAATTTAAAAAATAAAAAATGAAACCGCGAAACAAAAACTAAGCTCTGGTTACCGTCTGTGTTTTTCTGTCAGAGCTTTTCACCCTATAACTGTGTGAATCCAGGATTCATCCAGGTTCTTCGGTTTCTTCTCACCTGCCAAGAACATGCTGAAAGTTGGACTGACCGCACCAAACTGACCCCAAATTGTGATTGAGTGTTCCTCGGATAGTTTTAGGCCCAACCAAGAAACGCTGTTGAGTGAAGATGGCTGAATGAATAAGCCAAAGCTCAGTAAGCTCATCAATCCAACATGACCTTTCTTGCATTTCAGAATGATTTTGTCACGAGTTGAACACGGGACAGAATGAAGACACTGCAGAAAATTCTGAAGCAGTACAGTCATGTTAGCGGTACAACGAAGACTTTACATCCTCAAGCACAGCGACAAAAGGATGTTCCACATAACTGTCAGCAGTCTATCGTGAAAAAATACACTATCTGTATCCTGTTTTAATTTAGGGTTGACCATGGCAAGGTTACTAGAAAAGCGACTGCGGCAAAAGTCGAGTCGGCGTAGACCCACCTCATTAATATCACACAAACATGATTTATTATTTATCACTGCTGAATGTCTATGAGAGGTCGAAACAGCCTGATGGATATCTCGGCGACAGGAGGCCATTATTTTTGGCATGTCATATTGAATTCTACAGAAGTGCACTCAATTTCGACCAGACAGCTGTGGGCCGAGGGAAAACTGGGCAGGGGTGTGCAGACGGGATGGAGGGGCGAAAGGGAGCTGCGTGAACAGAAGCAATTTACTCAGGATTCCGCTCAGACAAAATTACATTTTAGTTCAGGCAAATCACGGTACCTCAGCATGGCACTAATGGATTGGACTCCATTTTTATCTCCTGATGGGATGCATAGTCCTGAGACTGCGCGTGAGATAGGTGAGCTTGCTGATGAACGTGTGTGTGTGTGTGTGTGTGTGTGTGTGTGTGTGTGTGTGTGTGTGTGTGTGTGTGTGTGCGTATGTATGTGAGAAACAGAGAAAGCCAGGAGTAATTAGAAAGATAAAGCTTGATTGTTAAAGATGATCTATGAGGCTCAGGTTTGTCGTTTGGTCAACCCAGGTGGCCTTCAGATGACTGTATAATTGAGCACAGGCTTGATTAGAATTCATTTAGCTCTGTGCGGGCTCGTTTTCAGAATGCTGAAGCAACAGTGCAGTCGCAGCAAATTGGCCTTGATGGAAAGTTCTCACCTGCAAGACAGCGGGGAGGCAATAAGTCGGCAGTGGGAAAGACGGGCCACGGGAGAGGAGCCACTCCATATTCAAATAAACATCAATCCAATTTAATGAGACTACATCATGAAAAGGAAGCCATTTGTGTGTGAAGGGGGGGGTTGCTCTTTATTTTTTTCCAGAAACCGGTTGCAATTCATTCATTAGGATTCCACTCAGATTCAGGCAGTGGCTTGAACGCAGGGAAGGAGTATAAATAAAGGGGGGTTTATTTGGGAAAACAGGAACGTGTCTGGGGAGGAGTCACCAGATGGAGCGTAATTAGCCGATTGGCCATGTTGATGAATGCCGCACCGCTGGCGAGCGGTTGTGCGAGTACGCACTGTTCCGCAACTTCTGCTGCAATAACATCTTCCTCGTAGGAGCAAGCCACAAAAAAGGAAGGCAATATGCCACGGAGAAATAACCCCCCACACTGAAATCCTCTACTGAGCTTATAGAGTGATGGATTGCCAGTTTGAACAGGAAGAACGTGACAGCAAGAGAAAGAGGTGGTTTTGCGTGGTTCCTCTTGCGTGATAACATGCAATTACCGCGCACTTGTGGTGAACTCTCGCAAAAGAACGTTTAAATAGTAATCCGTTCTCGTGCTGCTCTAAATTACAGTGTCGTGGATGTTTCAGCAAAAAAAAACAAAAAAAAACATTACGAGTTTGATCCGCAATTATAGCAATGCCGCAGCATTCAAAGTTCCATTAATGTGTTGACGGATGCTTTGCTCTGCTAAAGCCATGAATCTATTAACCTACAGAAACATGTGCTCAAACACCCTCATTAGTTCCCTGCCATTTCCTCAGGGATAACAAAAAAAACTTTTTTTCTCACCTCAAATCAGTGTCAATCCATCAAATATTGGAGTTTTGTTGGACGAGACCGGTTTCAACTGCATGTCTGTTTAAAAATAAATAAATAAAAGATGAGGTGGACTGCAAGTGCTGAGCCTCAGGCGGAAACGTTTGTCAGATTATCGCTCATATGTACTCATAAGACCAAAAACAACAACTCTGAGTTAAAAGCTGCCCGTCTGGCATATCACTCAATAAATTTGAAATGAAGTCATCCTTCGTCTTGCTGAGGCGATGTATCTGCTCCAGCACATCTTATTTCACTCATCAGGTAATTAACGAGCCCTTCGTCTGCTCAAATAGATGGATTTGGAAGTGGGATAATAATGAATTGCACCGGCACTGGGCCACTGCCCTGAAGCCCTGAGTCATAGACCACCAATATGTCGATTTTTATTTTTTATTTTTTGGAAACTCCAAAGCAAAATAAAAATGCAACTATAAAGCTTTCAATTTCAAACAGCTTTCAACAGCAAATCACTGTTGTTTATTTATTTATTTATTTATTTTTACTTCCTACAATATCTTCATCCACACAAAATGGCAATCATTTTATGAAAAAACGTTATGAGGAAATAGGTGACACATGACAGGTCTATTAAGAAACGCCTGATGAACTGACTATAAGATATGGGTTGCCCCTGATCAGAGAGCCCTTGTCCCAGAGCATCTCTATAATGAAGGTGAGAAAAGAAATTGTGTGGCATTATGGACAGAGAAAATATAGCAGAGATAACATTTAGAGATACACACTATATAGGCAAAACTATTAAGACCCCTGACCTGTCCAGTCATACAGTATGTGGTTCTTCTCCAAACTGTTCCCACAAAGCTGAAAGAACACAAGTGTATAGAATGTCTTTGAATGTGGTAGCATTAAATTTCCCTTCACTACCCCAAACCTGTTTCAGCATGACAATGCACAAAACCAGCTTCATGAAGATATGGTTTATTTATGAAGTTTATAAGGCTTAATTATGAAGAACAAACTTATTGGCACTAAACGTACACATTTGAACTTTATAACCTCTTTATCTCTGGGAAGCTGCATCGCTTTATTAGTGTCCATTGTTAATAGTGCTATATAAATAAAGCTGAATTGAATTAATGAACACCTAAGGGACAAATTCGAATGCTGGCTGCACGTTAGCAAAACAAGTTCCACACTAGCCCAACGTGTAGAGAGAAAAATTCAGCATGTGTGAATAAGTGAACAGTGACTAAAATGTTGAATGTTTACTGCTCACCCTGAGGGTCTTTAACTTAAAAGACTAATGTAAGAATAAAGACTGGGAATTTTTTTTTCCTCAGAAGTCTGCCATCCAATTTCATTCCAGCACCTCTGGTTTCCATGTGGTCATTTTCCACCTTGTCACTGTATACGGGGAAATTATTAGTCTGTCTGCTCACTTTAACCGAATTCTATAATAAAAAAAAATAAAAATTAAAACAAAGGCAACAAGAAGATAATGTAAAAAGAAAAAAAAAGAAAACATAATATTTCAGCAGACATTATTTGTATCGATCCAAACCAGTGGGGTTCATACTTTTTATTTTAAATTTTTTTTAGAATTAAAGTGTACCTGGAACCTCTACCATGCACTGTAGATGTACTGTATCTGCTATCCATTATCTATCACCCAGCCCTAGGCCTGCGCGACACCAAAAGTATTCCTCCCATTCTGATGAGTTAGAGAGAAAGAGGCATTGAGACACAGGGAGAGAGAGCAAGCCTACTGCAGTATAATTGCCCCAATACTGAATCACTCAAGCTCCCACGATATATAGAAACCAACACTGGGAGCTCTGGCGCTATAAATAGACTACAGGATGTGTCGTTGCTGGCTATAGTATGCTGCATTCTGCTGGCCCTGAAGGCTATTTCTTCACATGCTTCACGCGCAGCACACTGTTTCTTTAGTAAGCGAAAAAAAAAGAAAATGCATGAGGTCTAATCTGTTGCTAATCTCCTGTTCAAAGTAAGCATGCCAATGGAGCGGAACTCATTCATCCTGCACGAGCAGCATGGCTGGCTGCACACGACACGCCTGCAGGCTCTCAGATAGAGACCATGTTTTCAGAAAATAGCTATGTGGATAAGGCAGGAGAGATATCCTTAGCCTGCTTTTTCCACCTGCTCTGGAGGAAATGTATTTCTCGCCTGACACGTCGCTTTTATTCACGGTCATACGTTTGGTTTTAAGAGAGCACCTTAACTCAATTAGAACATCGTGATGTTGGAATGTTTTTTTTTTTTTTTCGTATTCACGAGAAGCATGAAAAACTACTAGAAAAGAGACGACCCATAATACTGCAATGTGATAAATTTAACTGTCACAAGGACCATAACCATTTCCTGTTAAATGAAAAGCCCAGAAATACCGCAGAACACATCAAACATCCAACAGAGCACACCAAACCCAACTGATAAATACAGGCTGCAGAATAAAATATAAACTCAGAATAAAATATTTAAAAAGGTTTAAAAGGAGGTGTCAGTGTAGCGATGCTTCACTTTGTTTTAAGTCATGTGACCAGCTATTGATCAAGTGCACCCTGTGTGGCCAGGCATTTGCGATAAAGGCCAAAAGAATCAGTTTGCATAAAGGATATGACCTGTATGTAGGATGAATAGAACTTTCACATACAACTGCTTTTTGTTGCTGTAATTCGTTACTTTGGGATATAAAAAATTACGAGTAAAATAAAGTCAATGATGATGCTCACTTAGACTTTATGGACAAAAGGCTGAGGACACCAAACCATATTCTATGTAAATCCCATTCTACATTGATTCCCATTTTCTGATATAATAAGTGATTTTGGAGTGTGGGGGTGGAGATTTGTGCTCATTTAGACACAAGGGTGTTAGTCAGGTGCCTATGTAGGGTGAGAAGGTTTGGAGTGCAGTCAGCGTTCCAATTCATCCCGAAGTTTAAATAACACATTTGAGGTCAGACCTCTATATGAGGCCAATAAAGAACCTCCACTTTAACCCATGCAAACCATATCTTTATGGAGCTTCCAACTTCATTTGGGGAAGAACCACATATGGCTGGAAAAGTCAAGTGTCCTAGTCCTTTTGTTCAAATATTGTATGAGTGTTAAGGACATACAATTACAGCACAAATTTACACAAACCTGTTAAAATTAAAAACAAGAATAATACAAAAAAAAGATGGATACTTTTGTGTGTAATGTTCGCACTACAAAATGACTTGATTAAATGCTTCAGTTGCCAAGGAGATGAGAGGATGTGCAAGGACACCAAGTGAGACAAAAAGCACCTTTACAAAACCCTGCCAGTGATGCATTCTCCATGTGTGCCCATGATTTTGTGCAGTTTGATTAGTAGAAAGACAGTAGAACCATATAAAGGTAAAAGTACATGCAGTACATACACTGTGACAAATTCAGTGCCTTTAACCCATCCAGCACCAAACCCCACAACACTATCCAGCTGCTGCCCAAGCCCTGAAACAGCATGATGCTCTATTGATCTTCATGGACAGACAGAATTAAATATTGACTGTCTACTCTCTTTCAGCATTGCTGCACAAATATAATGCCATTCTACTCGATCTTTATAAACAAGGCACAACGCAAAAGACTCAAGCCGTTGCTCAAAACAAGAAAAAAAAACATTCAAACCATTTTCCCTTTGTAATGCCTCAAACAGATAGATACACGTAATCCCTTTTTCGACTGTATGTCAAAACAGTTCAGAGAAACAGTGTTCTCAATATTGAATACATGGATTTGTGTACAGGTTATTAAAACAAATGCATGGCCTGGCTAATACCTTGAACAGGGTAGAATGTAACATTTTCTACTATATCCCATATATTTCTCAAAAGTAGAGAACCAAAATTTGTTTCTCATACAACATCCACAAAAAAGTTGTAACCACTTCAAACGTGAAAAAAGGGAGAAAAGTATGTGCAAGAAAGCAGTTCACTGTCAGGATCTGATTATAGCCTTAACTGACATCTATGCATTTCGCTGCACACACAGCTACCTAGAAACTTGCTCAAAGTGGGACACTGACTGTGTGAGGGATTCGCACTAAGCTAGAATAGTTTTAGATGACGTAAACCTCAAATTCCATCTTTGTCCAGTCCAATCGTACAAAAATCCTTACATCCCTATAAGGCTGAAACGATTCCTCGAGTAACTCGAGTAAGTCTCGAGTAAGTCCATTTAACTACACACGGAGAAATTAGTTTCCCCACGGACCATTATTACTGATGCGCCACCCGCTAAACTGTAGAGCACTCTTTAGGGGCAAACAGTTTCCGCCACATAAAAAAAATAGATTTACACAGTAAAAATATAATCAATAGAATCGCATGGTACCAAACTAAGCCTCCGTTCCCCAGAAAGAACTCTGCCTAACAAAGTTGTCTTCAAACTTCAAGCCCACAACATGGTTTCTGCACTAGAAATGTTGGATGTTTACTAGAAATAAAATCGGAATTGCGAAAAAAATAAAGTCGGAATTGCGAGAAATAAAGTCGGAATTGCAAAACAGCGGAATAAGGCAAACTTCTTTTTTTAATGTGGCGGAAACAGGCTTTTAAACAACACAGAAGATGCTGCAGAATGAACAATGTAGGAGCAGGAAGAAAACTGCCAGGGGTGAGGAGAAGATTCAGGCCGAAGAAAACACCAGAAAGTTTCCAAAGTTTGGGATAAGTTCGAACTGATACATAAAGAAAACACAGTACAATGCATTTACTCTTTTTTAAAGAAATTTGAAATTGATTTTTACATTTTTATTTACATTTTTTTATTTCTAGATTTGTATTTGCATTTTGATGTAATATGGCAATTAAATGCACTAAAAGAGTTGTTTTCACACATACTCTTGTATGAAATTTTAGCCAAAGAAATATGTTAATTTTTCTAAAAAGGAAACCAATTACTTGTTCATTTGAACAGACCTGTCTTATTTTCTCTTGTATATTTAATATTGTGCTTTAATCAAGAAAAAGTACTTACCCGATTACTTGATTGATCGACTGAATAATTAGTAGAATACTCGATTACTAAAGTAATCTATAAATAATACTAAAATAATAAGTCTATAAGTAAAAAAGAAAGAAGCTTACATTGTGTCCGTTAGTTGTTGATTTGCTTTATGTCTCTTTGAATTGATGCCGTTATGAGTGACCGTTTAAACTCCTGAGAAAATAACGAAATCTGAAGATTGTACAATTACAGTGGAACCCGGTTATGTCGAGGGCCTAGAGGGATGCCAAAAAGCGTCGAGATAACCAATGATCGAGACAAACGAAAACCAATATGGCGGTAATATATTAAAGTGCTTGAAATTTCTTTATGTACATGATGTGCATTATTAAATGCACGTGTTTTTGTAAATTGTTTTTACACAACAGCGATGCCGCGATTTCTTTGATTGGTCATGCGGATCGAGATAACCTGTAATGCGGATAAGGAGGCGGAAGCTAAAGTAAACGCAAACAAAGTTTATTGAGAATACTCAGGAGATAATCCACCAATACTTGTAGCGTAGCAGTAATATCCAGTGGTGCGCTCCAGTGGTAATTCGGGGTGCTGTTGAGAGAATGCTGAGTCCGAGAAGAAGGGTACGTAGCGGGATACGTATACGCGATTACACAGACCGACATGAACCAACACATACGATCATGCACAAACAATACCAGACCGCGAGTGTGTGGAGGTGAGGGGCTTAAATAGGAGATGGGATGAGTGAGTGAATGAGAGTCAGGTGTGTGTGATCAGCATGACTGCGACAAGCTCCGTGCGGGAGAAGAAGCAGGGTGCTTTGGGGAATGCCGCCGCCAAAAGGGTACAGAGTGGCAGGGGGATTACTGACATAACCGACGTTAAATGGCAAATTTGCCCCCCTTGTGCTCGAGATATTAGGGTTCAGCGACATAAAAGAATCGACATAACCGATTAAAAAATGTTAAGACAAAGCGAGAATTTGGCGGTTCCACTTCAAAAACGTCGACTTAATAGGGTTGGCGAGTTAACCGAGGTCGAGATAAGTGGGTTCGACTGTACATAAAATTTTTTTTGCATTAATTAACATTAACATTAGCACCGGAACGCAAACTGAACCCCAGGACTCGTCACCCTACATGAGTGCCTGACTTCACTAGAGCTTTTAGGGTCAAATGATCACAAATCTTCGCAGCCATGCCAAAATCTAGTGCAACGACTACCCAGAAGGCTATTATAACAGCAGAGGGTTTAAAACTGGAATGCGATGTGCCAAGAGAACAAACGTCTATGAATTTTTTTTTTGGTAAATAAAACTAGTTTAGGTAAAATCCATTATACTGTGCGTTCAGAATGTCACATCTCTGGAAATTTTTTAAAAAACAGGAAAGTCCACATAAAAGAGTAAAGCAGACAGCACTAATAAACTGAAGAACCAAGAAAATATGATACTTTGTGCAAACCTTGCCCACTAGACATTCCTAAGGAAGCAGCATCTCTCTCCCTCTCTCCGTCTGTCTCACTTTCTTCCTCTGATGTGCTGCAGGGTTTTAATCTCCTTGAGCCTTCTACATTCCATAAAGGGTTACACAGCCTAGAGGAGGAATCCATTCATCCACATGCATTCATTCATGAGAAGCAAAGAAGCCAAATTTGGTTATTAGAGTACTTCTTACTGCCTGATAATACAAGACAACCAACAGCATACTATAGTCCATAGTCGGCAAATATACGCTCATTTGACTCTACAGAGAACGTTATTCCTATACTGTGTTGTTTAAAATACACTATATGACCGTATAAGTATTGACTTTTCCAACCATATGTTGTTCTTCCCCAAACTGTTGAAGGCACACAATTTTACAGGATGTTTTTGGATCTGCCAGAATGAAATTTTCCCTTTACTTAAAATAGGAGGCAAAACCTATTCCAGCATGACAATACCAATGTACACAATGTGCGCTATATAAAGACATGGTTTACATGGTTTTGAGTGAAAGATGGATGATCTTAAATGGCCTGCTATAGAGCTCTGACCTCAACCCTATTAAACACCTTTGTGATGAATGTGAACACTGACTGCACCCCAGACCTCCTCACACTACATCAGTACCTGACTTTATTAAAAAATCTAGTGGAACATCTTCCCAGAGGAGTGGGAGTTATTATAACAGCAAATAGAGACTAAATATGGATCAGGATGTTCAAAAAGCACATGCAGATCTTATGGTCAGGTGTTCTTGATATAGTTTATAAACATGAGGGTCAAAAAGAATTGATTCAATAGCCACCTTGCCCTGCATTCTATTACGATGTTTAAAAAATGACTAGCAGCTCAGTATTATTATAACTATCGTGTAAACATCTTTGGGTTTGAAGTGTGTATAGTGAATAAAAATGATCAACAAGTTTATGGGGAAAAGTCTGTGATTGATCATTTGTAGCATCAATCAAAGGCAACATCCTGATAAAGTGAATAAAGTGTAATCTGCCTATTTACAGAAACAGCTTGAAGATCAGTCTGAGACTGTATCTGATTTGACGTAACCCCTTTCTTGTGCGTGCAGTGTGTTTACTCTTGCTGCAGGACAGGAATCGCAGATGAATTTTTGCATGTAACTCATCAAAACTCTACAGTATTATGAGAGGGTGTCACGAAACCTTCCGGCTCTTTCTGTGCCGGTCTGTTGTTCTCCACTTTTCCTGTCTCAGCTCGTGGGTCGTTCTCATGATCGGCACTTGTTTTTTCACCTGTGTTTGGTTATAAGGTCCCCGCAGTCTGTGCAACTCTGTTGTGTAAAATGTGCTGTGCATGTGTTTATGCTCATATTCTAAACAGTATTTCAATAGTTCTTAATTCATTGCTGCGTAAAAGATCGAATTTTCCATGCAGGACCTGATCCTTTTTCTTTTTTTGCATTGTGAATTTGAATATGAGCTGGTTAACCTTTGTGTGACTAGGACTCAACATGTATACCTGTTACCTTTAGCTGACCTTAGCTTTTCTTTCAGTCATCTACTTTGTTGCTTTGTCTTTTTATTGCTTCATTACTTTATGATGTACGAGAAGGTAAGACTCAACGATCAAAATGACTATATATATAAAAGTGTGTGCTGCATAACACCACAAACCAACACCTGCATCTCAAACTATATCAAAAAAATTGTAAAGAACATTTACATGATCAGAAATCTGGAGCACAGTCTTGAGCAGCCTGTAATTCCTCGGGTATTTGAAAATGTCACACCATTGTCTGTATTTGATATGCAGTTTAATAATGCAGTCAATTAGTTACAAATGCCACAATCCTTATAGCCCCCCCCCCCCCCCCAACAAATAATGACCGCTGCACACAACAGCACTATGCTTCCACCTCACACCTAACACTCAAACGCAGGCAAATCCTAAACTGAACAAAAAGTAACTCATTTAAGAATCGAAAGTGCAGCGGAGGGGAAAAGCCCTGAGTGCAAACACAAAAAGATCATTAAAATCAGCTAATATCAATTAGATAATGCGCATAAACATAGCCCGTGGCTAATGTGCACACTTCTAATGACAGGCATACATGCTCGGGTTCTAATTTTAAAAGCTACTCAGCTTCAGCTTCTAAAGAAGTGAGGGGTTTACAGACACGTCCAACCCACTCTTATCGCTGGGTCAGTGCTATGTACAAGCGGGTAGACCCCCAGGGGAAGACGTGCAGCTCGGTATCAACAACCAAAAGGATAAACGGAGCACATAAGATGATGTTCAAAAATCAAAATATGTGCATGTTTGCAGCACTAATTGTCAAAGCAAACTACTGAACACACTCCTGCATAGATCTTTTTCAAAGAATAAATTCACTACATTGTTAGTCTAAAATTTTCCACATCAGATTCATCCGGTTCTACAAACACATGCAGAGTGTATAAGAAAATGCTGAGAAAAGATCTTTTCTTCACTTTTGCTTTGATATAACATTAAAAACATCCTGAAGGAATTCCACCTGAGGTAATTTTTGTTGTTCTAATACAAATTTTAAACAGAAATCTGTGAAAATGTATTCGATACTGAACGACATTGTGCGAAAGAGACAGTATCACCGAAGTGTTCCAATCCCGTGAGATTTTTGTTGAGTTTATGTAGTGGAGAGACACTGTTGTAGATGTAGTAGGATACTACAGAATGCATTAAGCTATAAAGAAGCTGTTACTGAACATGAGCTCCGATGCTGCATGCTCTCGGTTTCAAGCCAAGTTTGTCCAAATACTGCAATATGATACATGTACATTTAAGGAGCTTGGTTGATCCCATTATCCAGAGCCAAATTTATACAGCTGAGCATTCATGAGTCTGAGACTTAATAAGGGCTATGTTTAGGGCCCCAGCAGTGGCAGCATGATATTGCTGGGATTTGAACCCACAACCTTCCAATCAGATATCTTAAACCATCTTAAATGTAAGTTACCACACACACACATAATTTTTTTCCCCATTTATTGCACTGTTTTTTTTTTTAATTCAATAAATAAAAAAACATTCATTTTGTAAAAGACCGGTTTTTAGATACTTATTGGTAGACTAGCAAAAGTTAATCCCTGGTAAGATACTGAGAAAATAGTTGTGGGAAATGGACGCATTCCCCATGCTCCAATTCTCATTTATCTCATTCAACAGCATCAAAATCAACCACGGGGATGTCACATGCTGTGATGGCAGGTGACAAATCACCACCACCAGACTATCAATCACAGCCTTCAGCAGTGGTATGTGTGTCTAAATGACATCCACTGCACCGTCTCAGCTCACTGGCAGACTAACTGACCGATGGCATCTTCGTCTGTGACACACTGTCATCCGTAAGAGCCAGGGAGGAAGGAAAAAGTAGTGATCCTTCAGTGCACGAGACACCCCCCAAGTCATGGCTACTGAAATACTGAAGATCTGACTGTTCTATTAAAAGATCTGGTACGTTTAAATAATCTGTCATTTAGATTTGCACTACACTAAACCCAATACTCTATTATAACAAGGTTAAACTGTCCAAGATATACAGCAATGTAACTGACACGTGAGCGTTGTTGCTCTGCTAGAGCAGACTTGGCTCATATGTTTTGGGCATGCCACAGAGTGTTTGATTATTGGACAACTATATTTAAAATTCTGTCTGAGGCATATAGTAAGGATATTAAGCCTAGTTTTTAAATGGCAGGTTTTTTTTGTCATTCCTTTGTGGATGTAATACTTCACTCTGTTCTTTCTTCAATAAAAAAAAAACCCATTAAACTAAACCCAATGAGACACAAAGAATCTGGACAGGACAACGTGTAGAAACCGAGCACCCAATTGTGGAGCCATCACAGTAAGCCGTGCTTGTTCTATTAGTGTTTGAGCAAGCAAAAGGGTGAAAACTAATACCCCCAATGTATTTTGTGCGATATCCTTGTCGACATTCTCTCAGGACTTAGAAGTGTATAACACCACTTATCAAAGAGGTGAGCAGGGAACCAAAGAGGAACAAACTTGCCCTTGGTAGTGAGCACATATCTTCGGTAATATACATACCAGCTTAGAACCTGGAGCTCCCATCTGATTACAGAAAATAACCTTTTTTTTTTTTTTTTTTTTTTTTTTATCTTAACACAGATTTGCATCAGATTGCAATAATTTCTGGACAACGTCTGCTCCTCAATTCGGCATTTCTCTCGAACTGGCTTTGGGATATTGGGATCTCCTTTGTGGAAATAGTGACGTCAAGTCAACCAGTACATGTTAAAACAGCTATGAAATTGGTTTTAATACCAGCCTTGTTATTGTTGTTCGACAGTACCAAGTTCAAGGATACATTGAAAGGAAAGAAATTCTGAAATACTGAATACATTGTGTTTATTCTTTGTGTTGTGTATTGAAGCTTATAGAATGGAACAGAAAGCAAGGACGAAGTATCCCTGGAACTAAAGCAGAAAAACTGCAATTCTGTAAAATATAGACCCATGTTCGGTGGAATCAGAAAATGTACAGTATATATACATACACCAGTGGTGGGCTGTCGGGGCCAGCAAGGCCTTCTCCGATGGCCTGAACACTATCAGAAGCACTGACCTACATTTACAACCTTAATTCTGAGATAAAAATCATAAAACAACCTAAATATTTGTTCCATGAAATTGTATTAATTTATTCCCAACAGTTTATTCTTTTAATTTCGTAGCGTTTCTCTTGGCTGCACTACTTCCAGAATGTGTAGGTTAGATTTTTTTGTCCAATCAGATTTCAGCCTCTATGTGCTGCCATGTCAATCTAATCTGCCCAGGGCCTTCAGATTCAGTAGTGCTGGCCAATGTACCTTAGACAATATAAGAAATGGGTCTGTTTCTTTAACCAATCAGATTTGAAATTCACCTTACAGGGCAGCTAGCTGGCCAAGAAGAGCATCAGCATTTTTCCATCCTCTGATTGGTTGGTCAAAGCGAAACTGTTACAGCCAAGTTCGACTGGCAAAACACGTCTGTGGCGCAATGAACACATTAATACATCAGAATTAGAATTTTTTTTACGCCCACAATGGCTGACAGAGGAAGAGAAATTGATTTGGTCCCGAACATACTTAAAAATAGATTTTCAAGAAAAGCTAGACATCGTGTGGAGAGATCTGCCAACTCCAAAACTAGCTAGCTTGTTATAGCCCAGAAAAGGGTTTGTTCACCACTTCCAGACCAGTGAATACAAACGGTACCACTGACTTACAGCTGCTGAGGAGCAGTGCTAATTATATGAGTAGGTTGAATTTTATTAAAAAAATGATTTATGTTTTTGTCATGTTATTAAACAAATATTAATTTTGAACTGCTTCAGATGATGTAGGTACACAGTTGCAGTGGTGGTGTAGAGTTTTAACTGGGTTTCTTGCTTTAGTAAAATGATATTCACCCTCCATATGCGAAATGTCTGTCTCTTTGTAATGCCACGCGTTGTTATATTGTGTTTTTGTTTTGTATTAATGGTTTCTAAGAGGTGGATTAAGTCTCGTAAATCCTCACTGAAGGCCCAGGTACCAAATGCACGGCCCGCCACTGACATACACAATGTAAAACATGTGGGAGAAAAACTTTTGCTCTATATTAATTCATGTGGAAAAAAGAAAGATACCTTTATTTTACAGGTAATAATCTAATAATCAAATATTTCAACTTGTACGTCTACAGTGCAAAAATTACAGTGCAGTCCAGCACGATGTTAGTGCCCTCATTCAAACGCTCAAACAAGAAAATAGTCACCTTTCCAAGGTGGAGAATGAAGAAAAAAAAAAAAAGATGATATTAAGGTGTTTAGGGATGCGTTGCCAAAAGTGAATCCACTCACTCGAAAAAAAAAAAAATTACTAATAACTAGAATGAAGGGAAATAATTAGAAACAATATGTAAAAAACCAACAGGGGGTGTGGAAAAGCTTGAAGAAAGAAGTGGAATGAACATCATTTTTAATAACTTTTAAAAAAATTGTTGTGATCTTCTGATCATCTTAACCACTTCTTCATTACTTGTATTAATTGGAAAGCTTGCTATTTAACAGGCTACAGGCCATAATAATAAAGTCCTGGGTTCCCCATTTTCCTCTCAGGGTCCAAAAAACATGCTGGATGGTAGACCAGCTATTCTGTACTGCCCCTAGTTATGAATAAGTGTTTCCATGGAGCCTTGCAGCAGACAGATAACACGTCTGGGGTGTCTGGGGTGAATTTTCTAGCCTTGCACCCATTGTTCCTGGGATAAGCTCTGTATAATCTATGACCTTGACCGTCTTCAATCGATAAACATGTATAAATTCCAGACCATTTCTTTCATCTTATAGTCTATAAAGACTCATTTAACAGTTGTCCTTCAATAATAAATGTTCGCAGTAGATTCTGAGCATTTACCTATAGATATTTAGCATTAGATTCATCCCAGACTGCAATCATAGTCATCTTCAATAAAAAAGAAAGCTCTGCATCACCTTGTAGGAAATATGAGTTTTAATCACTATTTTCTCTGCGCTCATTAGAGCTATAAAGAAAACTAGAGCTGAACTGCTATTCCTTCTCTTCTGCTGACTTTTATAGCTGCTGTAGTGTGTCTTCTGTTTACACCTATAATACCTTATCCAGAGAGGCAGGCCAGGGTTAACGCAGAGAGAGAGTTTTTTTTTTTTGTTTTTTTTTTGTTTTTTTTTTATGAGTTGATGAACGATTCACGTGAATATTGGAACGAGGTCCATCCTCCATTTCACAATCCTTCTGTGAATTATGAAAGGACAACTGAGTTTTGCAGGAGACACACACGTGCATGGGTATACGCATACACATAATGCGCTGGGAATTTGAGCAGAGAATGTGTGCAGAAGATGTGGAGAGGCACTTATAAAAGCAATGATCTTTTTGAACATCAAAAAAAAAAAAAAAGAAAAAAAAAAAGCCATGACTCACAGGAGTAAGAATTCAAGCTTTTTGTGTGCCACTGGGAGACAAGTTAAGAAGCTGATAAGAACCACTACAGCCATTCTGCTATGACATGAAGTGAATAATACAAAGTTTCTACCAAAGATTATTGCACTATACATTTCTGCTCTGCATGTGAAGGCAGCAAAAAAACAAGATCCTGCTTTACTGCAGAGCTTTTCATTTGCCATTAGACGAGTAAAAACTGCTGTTCATTTGGTCTATTTTGAACTGACTGATGCCACTATTTGACATGCACCACTCGACTGGGTTAAATTCTAATAATATATAGCAGCAGTGAACGATTTTTTGTGTACAGCCTGCCACATAATATACAGTGAGGAAAATAAGTATTTGAACACCCTGCTATTTTGTAAGTTCTCCCAATTAGAAATCATGGAGGGGTCTGAAATTGTCATCGTAGGTGCATGTCCACTGTGAGAGACATAATCTAAAAAAAAAATCCAGAAATCGCAATGTATGATTTTGTAACTATTTATTTGTATGATACAGCTGCAAATAAGTATTTGAACACCTGAGAAAGTCAATGTTAATATTTGGTACAGTAGCCTTTGTTTGCAATTACAGAGGTCAAATGTTTCCTGTAGTTTTTCACCAGGTTTGCACACACTGCAGGAGGGATTTTGGCCCACTCCTCCACACAGATCTTCTCTAGATCAGTCAGGTTTCTGGCCTGTCGCTGAGAAACACGGAGTTTGAGCTCCCGCCAAAGATTCTCTATTGGGTTTAGGTCTGGAGACTGGCTAGGCCACACCAGAACCTTAATATGCTTCTTACAGAGCCACTCCTTGGTTATCCTGGATGTGTGCTTCGGGTCATTGTCATGTTGGAAGACCCAGCCTCGACCCATTTTCAATGCTCTAACTGAGGGAAGGAGGTTGTTCCCCAAAATCTCGCAATACATGGCCCCGGTCATCCTCTCCTTAATACAGTGCAGTCGCCCTGTCCCATGTGCAGAAAAACACCCCCAAAGCATGATGCTACCACCCCCATGCTTCACAGTAGGGATGGTGTTCTTGGGATGGTACTCATCATTGTTCTTACTCCAAACACGTTTAGTGGAATTATGACCCAAAAGTTATATTTTAGTCTCATCTGACCACATGACTTTCTCCCATGACTCCTCTGGATCATACAAATGGTCATTGGCAAACTTAAGACATGCCTGGACATGTGCTGGTATAAGCAGGGGAACCATCTGTGCCATGCATGATTTCAAACCATGACGTCTTAGTGTATTACCAACAGTAACCTTGGAAACGGTGGTCCCAGCTCTTTTCAGGTCATTGACTAGCTCCTTCCATGTAGTTCAGGGCTGATTTCTCATTCTTCCTTAGGATCATTGAGACCCCACAAGGTGAGATCTTGCATGGAGCCCCAGTCCGAGGGAGATTGACAGTCATGTTTAGCTTCTTCAATTTTCTAATGATTGCTCCAACAGTGGACCTTTTTTCACCAAGCTGCTTGGCAATCTCCCCATAGCCCTTTCCAGCCTTGTGGAGGTGTACAATTTTGTCTCTAGTGTCTTTGGACAGCTCTTTGGTCTTGGCCATGTTAGTAGTTGGATTCTTACTGATTGTATGGGGTGGACAGGTGTCTTTATGCAGCTAACGACCTCAAACAGATGCATCTAATTTAGGATAATAAATGTAGTGGAGGTGGACATTTTAAAGGCAGACTAACAGGTCTTTGAGGGTCAGAATTCTAGCTGATAGACAGGTGTTCAAATACTTATTTGCAGCTGTATCATACAAATAAATAGTTTAAAACGTCTTAGTGTATTACCAACAGTAACCTTGGAAACAGTAGTCCCAGCTCTTTTCAGGTCATTGACCAGCTCCTCCCGTGTAGTTCTGGGCTGATTTCTCACCTTCCTTAGGATCACTGAGACCCCACGAGGTGAGATCTTGCATGGAGCCCCAGTCCGATGGAGATTGACAGTCATGTTTAGCTTCTTCCATTTTCTAATGATTGCCCCAACAGTGGACCTTTTTTCACCAAGCTGCTTGGCAATTTCCCCGTAGCCCTTTCCAGCCTTGTGGAGGTGTACAATTTTGTCTCTAGTGTCTTTGGACAGCTCTTTGGTCTTGGCCATGTTAGTACAGTGGAACCCGGTTATGTCGATGTCCTAGGGGGTTGCCAAAAAGCATCGAGATAACCGATGATCGAGATAAACGAAAATCAATATGGCGGCAATATATTAACGTGCTTGAAATTTCTTTATGTACATGATGTGCGTTAATAAATGAGAATGTGCATGCACGCGTTTTTAAAGGTTTTTTTTTTACACAACAGCGTTGCCGCGATTTGTTTGATGAAGGCATGCTATAAAAATTTACATACAGTACATGTTTGTTAACTGTCAGGAATCCACCTGCCACGCCCCCTTCGGCGTGCCAGGTGCTTTCTCGGCCGCTTTCTCTGAAGCTCCAGGCTTCAATCGCGCACATATGGTGCTCGTTTATCATCATCACCAGCTCCTATTTAAACTTCCACACTCTCACCGTCCGTTATTGTTGGTATATGTTGGTTCACGGCGGTCGTTGTTATCGCTCATGTGTATCCCGGTACGTGTCTTCCCACCGGCACTCTCTCAACGGCTGCTCTTTTCTTCCCAAAGCGCATCGCGGATTCCCCCCCGATCCTGCCGTTGTTCATTCTATGCTTGTGCTGCTCATCCCACGTTCTGCAGTGTGCTGTTCAGCGCCGCGCTTCTACTTTAAACTACATAAAAAAGTCGACATAACCGATAAAAAATGCTTAGACAAAGCGAGAATTTAGCGGTTCCACTTCAAAAACGTCGACTTAATAGGGTTGTCGAGTTAACCAAGGTCGAGATAAGTGGGTTCCACTGTAGTTGGATTCCTACTGATTGTATGGGGTGGACAGGTGTCTTTATGCAGCTAACGACCTCAAACAGGTGCATCTAATTTAGGATAATAAATGTAGTGGAGGTGGACATTTTAAAGGCAGACTAACAGGTCTTTGAGGGTCAGAATTCTAGCTGATAGACAGGTGTTCAAATACTTATTTGCAGCTGTATCATACAAATAAATAGTTTAAAAATCATATATTGTGATTTCTGGATTTTTTTTTTTTAGATTATGTCTCTCACAGTGGACATGCACCTACGATGACAATTTCAGACCCCTCCATGAGTTCTAAGTGGGAGAACTTGCAAAATAGCAGGGTGTTCAAATACTTATTTTCCTCACTGTACACCCAATGACTGGCCGGGGTCACTTTGCTCGTACATTCACATTAGCAATACATACATATTTAAATCGCTACTCAAATACATGTAAAAACCAAGCAGTTGGGATGACAAGACATTTTTTTTATCTATTGGTATGGTGCAGTATTGTCACAAATCCAAAGAGCGGCTGGATTTAATTTTCTCAAAACAATCCCACAGAACAGATTTCTGTCGTTCCTGGAAACACAGACTTATAAACTTATTCAGCTTGCAGCGGATTCAGAGCCCATTATGCGAAGAACCAGCACAAAGTGGAAACACGCAAAATTGGATGCCAGTCTGTTCCAGTGCACCTCTCACGCACACACACACACACACACTCGCAAATAAACCAATTTACACACATTCACCTTTTAGGGAGGTGGGATAAAACTAGATGAAAATTATTTTCTAGCTGCATTTTGTCTGTATTTTGTCCCCACAAATGTTAGAAAAGCCATTAAACTTTTCAATTCTGAACTAAAACACGACAATGCTCATAAAATGTAACATCCCAATGGATATTGAGATTTAATACATTTTAAACAAGGCTCTGTTGCACTACCTCTTTTGTTCAATTTTCCTTGGTTACAAAAGGTAATTAAGCAACAGAGAATATTAACAGAAAACAGAAACCAACAAAGATTTACAATACCACATCAAACAAATGAGGTCAAGCTAGTCCACCCCTGCTACATGTTTTATTTTAAATAGTCTTAGCTAGAAAATGTATTCCCTAACTCTAACCACACTTGGTTCTTCACAGGCTTACTTCAAACCTGTACAACCCAGGTCTCCCATTACTCCATCTCCAGTGAGAGGTTTGGATGCAAACATTTTGGTCATGTTCCCTGACGAAACAAAACCATTTTCTCCTTTCTTGTGATTCTTCATTATCTGATGAATCAAGAAACAGCCTTTTCAAGTGGTTAGTCACACGAACAAGACCGATTTTAGTTGATTTAAGTCAGTCCTGGTCACACAAAAAAGCCTGGAGGCAAACAGAAAAATTCCATCAGAGCAACAGACTGACACAATATGGGAGCACAAAAGCTGGAAAATGATGCGGACTAAAGGCTGCAACAATGCAGAGATAATGACTGACCCTGCAAAGAAGACCTGAGTTCAAGCTAATTAAAAAACTTTAAAAGGCATACAAAAAAATGACTAACAACTTACAAAAAAATGGAACAAAGAATAAAGAGATGTTTTAAATTGAGTTTAGTGTCCAGATGTGAGTGAGTTTTTTTGTTTTGTTTTTTTAGATTTTTTTTATCCAAAGGTGCAGGGATCTGGACAAGATTCACTGAGTGTCTTAAGCTGCCAAAGCTTTGGAGTACAGTTTTGTGTTAGTTAGGACACAAAATAAAAGCACCCAGCGGCGACTTGGCTCTCAATCGGCCAGGCTGAAGAGGAATATGGATTGAGTTAAAGGTAGACGTTGAAATCAAACGACAGATAAAAGAAGAAACCTGTAAGCCTTTTAGTGGGTTCTTGTCAGTTCTGGCCAAAAGATCGCAGACCAACAAGAGCACAGCCAGCAAAAGATCACAACGTTCCAGCCAAACAAAAAAAGATCCCCATGGCCTTTCTACAACTCAGGTTCTTCTAAAGAAAATATTCCCTTTCTTCATATAGAGACATACTTTATCAACAGGGGGCTAAAAGTCCCCCACAAGTTCAGAGCTTTCAAAGTCTTTGACGTTGAGCAGAAATAGAATGAATCGCATTCCTCACCAGCAAAGAGAAAAATCTCCAACAGAATTAAACAATGCCATTGAAAAACTGGGAGATGCACTGGCATTACCAGACAACTGAGTTATACCCTCTAGGTTGTATCCAAAGACTCATCTTTGCCATATACGGTATCATTATGCACTGGGACGTCTTGTCATGGAGATGCATCAGGAAGTCCTGGTGCCTTTAAGGTACACGGTTCACCAACTCCCCTTATGTCTAGGAGCTTTCTTTTGGGTATTTGGCTCAACAAAATGAAATGTAATCCGATTTAAGAGAACATATACATAGTTTACATAAAACAGTTTCTCATCCAAACACAGTTATGTACTCACACTGCATGGACAAAAGTGTGTAGACACTTACCCATAGTGTTGGAAAGAGAGAATGCTACGAAGTGATGAGCATGGCCCCGTTCCAACTTCAAATCAAATTCAAAATTACCCTTTTTTCTTTAAAGTGCTACATTTCCTCAGTTTAAACATCTGGTGTGTATCTATGTTCCACTGCAAATAAAATACAAGTTTATGAGATTTTAAAAATAATTTATTTACATTTTACACAGAGTCTCAACTTTTTTTAAATTGGGGTTGTATAAATGTAATCCAATTACATTCCGAAGACCCTAAGGGTGTTGGTGCTGGAAGAAATGACTAGAATATTTAATTAGCCTGATTAAATCATGTGCAGCGTGATAGCAAAGCGGGTAATGTCAAAACACCTGGGTTTGATCCTGAGAGTGCAGGGCTTTGAAGATATGAGGCCAAATCATTCAATTAATGTAACTCAATCCATTCACATGGAACCGATTGAGGCTTTCAACTTAACTAAATTCAATGAGTTTTCTTTCAGTGTAGGCAAACCATCTTAAAGCAAAAAAAGAAAGATTTTGCAGATCACACCTTTCTAGCCAAACACAGCAGATTACCCTCTCTGCAACACAATCAAAATACTTCCTTTGTTCATATGACTGCATTCTTTGTGGTAATCAGATTATTTGTGTGTGTATAATATGCTGCAAAATCTGCTACCAACCACAACCTAGACTAGCATTAGGAGGTGTTCAATTCTGTTGATCATCAGTAGTCTTTGTAATATATTATATTCATGTTTACAAGGAAGATTATTTTACCAACCTCTCTTTCTTTAGACATACGCCCTGTGTTTAAAATAGTTCCCAAATTCCAATTTAAGTCTGTAAGAAGTATTCAGTATTCTACAGGTTCCCCCGGTCGTGGTCCTGGAAAACCCTCTGCTCTCATGTTGTCCTCTTCATGGCAGTTGGTTCATGATAATATTAGTCACCAAGGAAGACATTTTAAGATTGCTTTAGTGCACTAGATATCCTCCTTTTTGCTTCTGGGCATTTTCCTTACAAATACGGCACTAGGGTTGTGATTCAGAGATGCAGCCTTTATACAGTATGTGTTTCACTGATGGGCTTGTGGGAGAAGCTGCAAAAGATGAGAGATTTTAAATAGGGTAAAAAATAACTTAATTGAGAAAGGTACGGTGGATTCGACTAATATTTTCGTTTAATTAGGAAACTGTTTCTTTAGTTAATTCTGTATTTTTGTGAACGGCATATGCAGAGATGAGCTTAATTCAGAATGGACTGCTTAATTTAAACTATTTTTGAGAGCGGTGAATCGCACGAGTAAAACCGTATGGCGTGTGCCGAAAATGTCCACGATACCTGGGTAAAAACGTAGATGGTTGCATAGGGTGATACGCTTCATTCAATGCGCGCCACAGACGCTCACTCCAGCATAACGTGACCTGTTCGATTTGCGGCACCGAGTCGATTCCAATTTCACCGCTCTTTCAAAACATCACCGAAGCCCCATTCCGGCACAGTCACTGCGATCTTTGCAGAAAGCTAATTTGTCATTGATTTGTGTGTAAGCAAAACAGCAGAGACTACTCACTCACACAGCAGGAGCAGGATTGCTGAGTATAGCAAATCTGAGGAGAGAAAGATAGACAGACAAATAGAGAAAATCCCATGGCACAATAGCTTCCTGAGAGTTTCGAGACCTGGCTCTATGGCTGGCTGATGGGATTCTGAACATCGCTTGTGCTAAATGAATAGGGAATGAGGCGAACACATGGCAGCGCATATGGACTAGGAAGGCTGTACTGAGATCTAATATACCTACAAGGATGAAGGACTGAGTAGAGATCGCACATTTTATCCGTCGGAGATTAAGGCTGAAGCTCACTGTTGGTGAAGAACTAAAGACCATAGATGTCAAGAACACAATAGAAAAAGAGGCTTAGTTCTGCTAAATCCCATCATCCTGAGCTGGGCAGCGAGCCTCCTGCTGCGAGACTACAAGTGTGTTCTAATTCGGCAGCCAACGAGGCCTTAGAAAAGAAATGGAGCTCATGCGCGTTTCAGTTTTTTAAGCAACACTGAACGGACGAACTGAATAAAAAGATCATTTTTAACCTTTTCCATTTTTAGCTGTTGAAAAAGCCTTCTCCAGGAAACTGAAATTCCACCCTGATATTCAGAAACTCAGGCTAGAGTTTCCTGAACTCACAACCCTCTGCTACAATGGGACAGCCCACACAAATACCATGAAATGACAGCAATCAGTTCACAAATGTTATGATTAACGAGAGCAATCGCAGCTAAGCAGACTGCAAACTGTGCTCTGTGAAGATATCAAGATAAAGATCTACAGCAGGTCTTCTTTCAAGCCCTGTAACCTGAGAAAACATCTGATACACAAAACTCAGCATGTGTTTATTGCAATCAACACAAGGCAGTAGCAACCAACACTGTAGCAATACCCAGTCTTTACTCAGTATGTAGTTCTTGATGATCTACCATTCACCACAAAGCCCACTCCCCACAGTAACTCTACACCGTCCATGGTTATTAATGAACCTAAATAATGCACTACATTTAAAGTCAACTTACCTAAGTATGTAAATTAGGGAAAAAATATCTGAAGATATCATATTTTATAGTGCCCTTGATTAAAGTAGGTTCCTCATTTTGATATCAGTAAAATGCTTGAGTATTTGCACTGTTCTCCCATAATCAGGTTGTTTTCAAGGTATCTTCCTTATGTCACCTCTGGCTTGCTTTAAAATTAGTAAGTTTTGCTAATTAAACAATGCAGATTTCTGTAACGCTGCTTTGTGACAAAACCCATTGTTAAAACTATTAATAAATAAAGAATAAATATATATTTTCATGTCATATTAAAAAAAAAAAAAAAAAAAAAAACTTAGTTAAAGAGACATGGTGGAATGAGGAAGTGCAGGAGAGCATAAGGAGAAAGAGGTTGGCGAAACAGTATTGGGATCGGCAGAGTGATGCGATCCCAAAAAGTAGGCAGGAGTACAAGGTGATACGGCAGCAGGTGAAGAGGGATGTGGCAAAAGCAAAGGTAAAGGCATATGAGGAGCTGTATGAGAAGTTGGACACTGAGGAAGGAGAAAATTATTTGTATCTACTGGCCAGGCAGAGGGACCGAGCTGGGAGAGCAATTAAAGCAAGTTAGAGCCATGAAGGATGGAGATGGAAGTGTGTTGACTAGTGAGGAGAGTGTGTTGAGAAGGTGGAGGGAGTATTTTGAGCAGCTGATGAAGGGAAAATGAGAGAGAGAAAAGGTTGGATGGTGTGGAGATGGTGAAGCAGGACGTGGACAGGATTAGTAAGGAGGAAGTGAGAGCAGCGATTAAGATGATGAAGAATGGAAAGTCGGTTGGACCAGATGACATAGCGGTAAAGCATGTTTAGGAGAGATGGCAGTGGAGTTTTTAACAATATTGTTCAACAAGATTTTGGAAGGTGAGAGGATGCCATAAGGAATGGAGAAGGAGTGTGCTGTTACCAATATTTAAGAATAAGGGAGATGTGCAGACCTGCAGTAACTACAGGGAAATTAAGTTAATTAGTCACACCATGAAGTTATGGGAAAGAGTAGTGGAAGCCAGGCTAAGAGAAGAAGTGACCATCTGTAAGCAACAGTATGGTTCATGCTGAGAAAGAGCACCACAGACACATTATTTGCTTTTAGAATGTTGATGGAGAAGTATAGAGAAGGTCAAAGGGAGTTCCATTGTGTGTTTGTGTATTTAAAGAAAGCGTACGACAGAGTGTCAAGAGTGGAGTTGTGGTATTGTATGAGGAAGTCAGGTGTAGCAGAGAAGTATTTGAGGGTGGTTCAGTACATGAATGAGGACAGTATGACAGCAGTGAAGTGTGCAGTAGGAACGACAGACTGATTTAAGGTGGAGGTTTGGTTGCATCAAAGATCGGCTCTGAGCCCTTTCCTGTTTGCAGTGGTGATGGACAGGTTGACGAACGAGGTCAGAAAGGAGTCTCCGTGGACTATGCTGTTTGCGGATGATATTGTTTGTGGTGAGAGTAGGGAGCAGGTTGAGAAGAGCCTGGAGAAATGGAGGTATGTGCTGGAGAGAAGGGGAATGAAAGTCAGTACATGTGTGTGAATGAGAGGGAGGGCAGTGGAGTGATGCGGTTGCAGGGAGAAGAGGCGGAGAAGGAGGAAGAGTTTAGGTACCTGGGGTCAACAGGGCAAAGTAGAGCGAGAGAAGGGTGGCAGGAGTGATTTGTGATAGAAGGGTATCTGCAAGAGTGAAAGGGAAAGTTTATAGGATTGTGGTGAGACCTGTTATGTTGTTTGGTTTAGAGTCAGTGGCATTAACTAAAAGACAGGAGGCGGAGCTGGAGGTAGCAGAGCTGAACATGCTGAGATTTTTATTGGGAGTGACAGATGGACGAGATTATAAACAAGTTTAGATGGACAGCGCATGTAGGACATTTTGGGGACAAAGTGAGAGAGGCCCAATTGAGATGGTTGGACATTTGCAGACGAGAGACATGAAGGAGGAGAATGATAAGGATGGAACGACCAGGATGGAGAAAAAGAGGAAGACTAAGGATGAGGTTTATGGATGTGGTGAGGGAAGACATGCAGGTAGTTGGTTTGAAAGAGGCAGATGTAGAGAACAGAATAGTATGAAGACGGATGATCCGCTATGGCGACCCCTAATGGGAGCAGGCGAAAGAAGCAGAAGATCTATTTAAATGTATTTTAAACAAAACCAGACAAATAAATTACATCCATCTTTCTGTTTCATGCCAAAGGTAACAAGAGGTATCACTTCATGGCTACCACCCAACTCCGTTAATACATTCCTCTATGTTTTATCCATAGTATAACATGTTGTGCATTATTTAACACTTAATATTAAACAATTAGGTATGTATTAGCGAAGTAATGCAATCATGCTTTACATTACTTTCATTAAATTGAAAATTCTCAATGGAAAACATTTTTTCACATGTTTATACCTTACTTTGTATTACTTCCTGTCATTTTATTCCACTTTCTCACCAGCTGATTCTGCAATTCAACTAGATTATGTAGTGGTTTACCTGCTGTATAAAATAACCTCAAGTTTTCTTTAAGATTAGAGTATTTTGATGTCTGCAGACAGCAAAAAGGTCTGTGTTAAAAACTCACAAATCTATAGTCTAAATTTGAGTATATCCCTATAGATGCTTGTTTCTTTGTTCTCTTATGATCACTACCTAAAGCATTTTAATAAGGCCAGTGTGATCATGAACCAAAGTCTTTGCCATGAAAAATGGAGTTTACTAGACAACAAGTACGATAAAAAATAACGCATGGCCTCCTAGGGCTTCTGTACATCTTTGTGTATATACAGTAACAACAAGGAAGCAATAAGATCAAATAGATTCTTAGAGATGTATTTTTTTAAAGCAACCATCCTATAAATTCCTAAACTGTCAGCATGTATATGTTGCTGTATAAGACCATTTATTTTTTAAATTGGGGGAGAAAAAGTCAAACACTGTGACTAAATGTGAAACGGTACCATCTAGTTTCATGCTATTTAAAAACACCATCCAAGTGCACAACCCGCTCACACAGTACAATGAGAAGACATTACTGCTGGACATGACTCACAGCATCGGAAGTTCTCTCTATCGCTCTTTCGCGCTCTCTCAATACATATATATAAAGTATATAAATAATGAACTTGTACTAAATATAAAAACACAAGCATGTACAGAATGTATAAAGTTTCATCTTCCAATAATTTCCAGTCTTTTCTATGTAGCAGATGCTGAGGTCAGGCATTTAACTTCCCACCAGATTACAGCAGTGAGCTAGCTGCCAGTTCCGTCAGACAGTGGCAGACCGTCCTGCACCGTCTCAGGGCTTGCAGCGCCTCTGTTTCTCAGCTCCCGCCTCCTTGCGCTGGATAATGCACTGATAGTCATCTTGTTTTCGCTCGTTCACCACTTGGCACGAGTCTAGTGATTTATTTATCCTCATTAGCATTCAATACCTTCTGTTTAGCATGTTACAAGGCAAATATTTTCATCTAACAGAACTGGGTCGCTAGCGGTTCATGCTGATTTTAAGTCTCCTCCAGTTTAAGGGCACGATAGTTTCAGGGGATGGATTGGGGAGAAGTTTGGCATACTCTCTGGAGTAGCAAAGCCCTTCATAAATTTTAACGGCAGGTCTTAAAGCAATAAACCTCAGGTACACTCAAAAACCTGGATATATCTCGGAGAACGTTATACAAAAATGCCACAAACGCCACATGAAGAAATTTGTATTGTATTGATATCAATGAATCTATTAAAATATGCAGGTTGGATAAAATGCAAAGACACAAACAAAAACCATTAAACTAAAGCTCTTTATAATTTCTCATAAGAATGTAAGAAAAAAATGAGACGTAAAAACATCTGGAATATAGTCAAATTATTTCAGTTTTTCTTATTATATGACTGATTAGAATTAAAGGTGACATCATTAAGCCTCTTTCTGAACATTTTCACTTACATTTGATTTATTGGAGGGCTGCAACAACTTAATCGATACAATCGATAATGGCGATATCGATTATTTGGGCTTCTCAAGATTCGGGTTAGCGTGACGGCCAGATAAAACACTGTAAACTGTTTGTTTGTTAACTTCAGGACAGTCGCACTGGATCTGTTCTGTCGTGACTCGCGAGCATCAGGATGCGCAATTAACTCGCTCGTGACATAGTAATGGATTCAATTAAAACAGTGAGAACAAACACTACATCTATAAGCAGCAAATAACAGCAGCAGTAAACTATTACATGTTTAGTCCCTGTTGTGGTTTTCAGCGAATGATTAGGCATTTGTACAACAATCCATCATCCTTTTTTCCTTTTTCATAATTCTTTCTTCCGTTCAAACATGATTTACTGTGGCTTTATGAACATCTACATTCAAATGCTTGTTTTCAATGTTTGTATATTTAATTTATGCATATATCTTTTAATTATTATACAAAATTAAATGCATTAATTTCTAGATGCCTATATCTTCACAACTAAAAAAAATAAATTTTTCAAGTATGGTTGTCAACTTGCCATCTGCAATTATCATTCAAAACAATACAAATGCTGATTTACACAATTTTACACCTCGCATACTCAAATGCATTTTCTTTTACAGAAAGAAACAACCCAGCATCAATACATTTTTTTTCCAAAGATGAAATCTCCCATGCACTCCTCAACATGCAGCCACGATAAGCTTTAAAATGTCTAAATTAAAGATAGTTAAACTGATTTTTTTTAAAATACACTTTTATACATAAATATCCTAAATTAGGCTTCTATATAGTTATAATAAGCAAAACAGCCTATACACACACATATCTATCTATCTATCTATCTATCTATCTATCTATCTATCTATATATATACATACATACATACATACATACACACACACACACACACACACACACACACACACACACACACACACACACACACGATTAATCAGAGAAAGAAAAGAAATCGTACGATTAATCGATTATCAAAACAACTGTTAGTTGCAGCCTTAACATGTCAGTTAGATCCAATTCCCACTAAACTACTGAAGGAAGTGTTATATACAGCTGGTGAGCCTCTTTTAAATATTATTAACTCCTCACTATCGTTAGGACATGTCCCTAAATCCCTCAAGTTAGCAGTTATTAAGCCCTTCATTAAAAAACCTAATCTGGATCCAAACACGCTATCGAATTACAGACCAATTTCAAATCTCCCATTTATGTCTAAGATTTTAGAAAAGATTGTCGCTGCCCAGCTATGTAACCACTTGCAGGAGAACAATATCTTTGAAGAGTTTCAGTCAGGTTTTAGGCTCCATCATAGCACAGAAACTGCTCTAGTTAAAATCACTAACGACCTGTTTTTAGCTTCAGACCAAGGCTTCATCTCCCTATTAGTTTTACTAGATCTTAGTGCTGCGTTCGACACTATAGATCATGATCTTCTCCTCGATCGCTTACAGAATTACATCGGTATTCAGGGACAGGCATTAAGCTGGTTTAAATCCTACCTGTCCAATCGTTACCATTTCGTAGATTTAAATGGAGAGCTATCCAGGATAATGCTAGTAAATTATGGCGTGCCACAAGGGTCAGTTCTGGGACCCCTGCTTTTTACAATATACATGCTTCCATTAGGAAATATTGTTAGAAGGCATGGAATTAGCTTCCATTGTTATGCTGATGATACCCAGCTATATATTTCATCCAAACCAGGCGATACAGCTCAATTAGCTCGCATAACTGAGTGTGTTGAAGAAATAAGAGATTGGATGACCCATAACTTTCTGCTATTAAATTCTGATAAAACGGAGATTTTGCTCATCGGCCCAAAAAATAGTACACAGAAGCTCCAGCATCTCAGCCTGCATTTAGACGGTTGTTCTGTAACTACTAGTTCAACGGTAAAAGACCTGGGAGTTATTTTAGACAGCAACTTATCTTTTAAAAATCACATCAATCAAGTTACAAAAACAGCCTTCTTTCACCTTAGAAATATTTCTAAGCTAAGAAATATGTTATCTATATCTGATGCAGAGAAGCTCGTCCATGCGTTTATGACCTCTAGAATAGACTACTGTAATGCATTACTAGGTGGATGTCCTGCATCATTAATAAACAAGCTTCAGTTAGTTCAGAATGCCGCAGCAAGAGTTCTTACTAGGTCAAGAAAATACGATCATATAACCCCAATCTTATCGTCCCTACATTGGCTTCCTATTAAGTTTCGAATAGACTACAAACTACTGCTACTCACTTATAAAGCACTAAATGGTTTGGCTCCCATGTATCTATCCAGTCTTTTAACACGCTACAATCCGTCACGCTCCCTGAGATCTCAAAACTCTGGGCTTCTAGTAGTTCCTAGAATAGCAAAGTCCACTAAAGGCGGTAGAGCATTTTCACATTTAGCTCCTAAACTCTGGAATAGTCTTCCTGACAGTGTTCGGGGTTCAGATACACTCTCCCAGTTTAAGTGCAGATTAAAAACATATCCTTTTGGCAAAGCCTACACATAACACACATCACACACATCACATCACAACCTTGTGCTCCAGAACATCTGATCACATGCACATTATCAACTTGTGCTGTTAATATCATGAACAGCAGCTACGCTAATTCCTCTCCACTGCTTCTCTTTCTCTCCCCATCCCGAGGCTTCCTGAGGTTTGGCCAGCTCCAGTCACGTCCCACCTCGTGAAGATTGTGGACCTATGGATGATCATGGAGAAGTAGATGCCGAGTGTTTAAAGGCCCTGGCATGGAGAAGCTGATGCTGGATCTATGATGATCACAAATTGTTCTGTATTGTTGAAAAATTTATGACCAAACTTTTGATGTCACCCATATGAGGATGGGTTCCCCTTTGAGTCTGGTTCCTCTCAAGGTTTCTTCCTCATATCATCTAAGGGAGTTTTTCCTTGCCACTGTCGCCACGGCTGCTCATCAGGGACAAACGCACACCATTCACCTTCACTGTTGTTTTCTGTAAAGCTGCTTTGAGACAATATCTGTTGTGAAAAGCGCTATACAAATAAACTTGACTTGACTTGACTTGACTTAATTTCATCATATAAAAGAAAATAAAAATTATATAAATATTATTATATTTCTACTTTTTATATAAAGTAGCAAAAGTACAATGTCAATTTTACATTACAAATAATAATAATCTATGGTCATAACTGTTTCCATTACAAGCCTTAGTGAACAACATGATCACACCTCAAGGAACATATTTGTGTTATGTAGCTGAAGAGTAAGTACTGATATTTCAGTATGAATTCAGTATATTATAAATATTTCTAAGCATGCTGTTATTTATTCTTGCTAATTAATCTGTACGAACTATTACTCAAAATAAATGCGAGTGAGTTTCTTTAACACTAAAACAAATGTGAATGGATACATAGCTAACTCACATTTATTATTGCTCAGGATGAATAAAAGCTTTAAGAAACTTTCATTTATTTGAAAATGTGTGGCCCAGCAAAAAACTCCAAAAATCTCCAGCTTTCAGCAACAAACCTAATATTAATTTGCATCGGGTTAAAAAAAAACCTGTGTCAGCAAACAAAGTACTAGGATATAAAATAATTCTACATCACAAGCCCTTTTTATCTCCTTTATTCCACACAAAGTCCCTGATCTCATATAACAAAGGTAGCCTTTCACTGCATCAATTAAAGCGTCATCACTGAGCTCGTATTTTCACATAATTGACAGTTCCTAACAGGAAGGGGGTAACACAGGGGCATACATTTCCTCATTTAGGCCTGGAGGCTGCTAATTCAGAAGCTTTCTGGTTAACAAGCTTCGAACAAAGCCGAATTAAGGCTTACAATAAGGAAAGCTTCGGCTCGGCTGTTGGCTGTACATCATTAGGTGAACGCTGCTGAGTGCAGCCTCTTCATTACGCAGGCAGAAGTGCAGCAGGAACATGGAAGCCTTGTGTTTAGGGCAGGCTACAAAGCAGACTTGCTGGAGCTTCTTTTTCAGGAGAGCCATCAAAGCAGAGTATCAGAACAAGGACATCAAAATCCAGGATTGCGGCGCTGTAAAACTGATATAAAACTGGACAAAAAAGTGCCATGGAATAAAGACATCAAAGCGAGATAAAATAGGCTGGGACTTTTTTCGACCAACCCAAACATTTTTTTTTTTTTTTACATATTTCCACTGATGCTTGGATAAGATCACTGTGTAGCGTCTAGTTATAATGCATAGATCACACTTTTCTCCAGGTTTTTAATACATTTGCAGCATCGTCTGATATCTAATACTGATATCTTCCCAGCAGCTGAGTCTATGCAAGTTTCAGACGCCAAGTTATCCCCCCACAATGGTGAGATTTAAGACAATATGTCTCATGTTAACTCAAATGTTGCAATCTTAGTCAATATAAGATGCATATATGCTATAAAATATGCCACTAGATCAAATAACCATTGAATAGAATAGAATAGAATACAACAAGGCAGCATTTCAAGTCCAGTGTAAGCTCTGACAATAATACTCAATATCGAACAGGTCCATCTGCATCACTGTAAGGTTAGAATAAGACCAAGAATTAGGCCATAACCCACGTACAGTTCAGTACTTCACTTTCTAAGTGTAGGTTTATTTCAAAGTTGGTAGACAAACAGAAATTTATTAGCTAGCCAGCGAGGCAGTGTGCCTCCCAGTTCCATGTTTTGGTTACTTGGAAAGATAAATGACCAGTTTACAATGTAATAGATAGTGTGATCTGATAATATACAGTAAATTAGCTGGGTTGCCTAGAAACCTATTTGACTACAATACATTGACAAGAGCAATACAATAAACTTGACCTTCACAACTGCAACAATATATTATTGGTCAGAAATAAAGAATGCAACATGTTTTTGTGAGACCTCTAGGGCCACCATTTGCTTTTGACAGCATATTTTGCGGGGTGGTAGCTCAGTAGTTCAGATGTTAGACTTCTAATCAAAATATCATGAGTTTAAATCGCAGCACAATGGGCCTGTGTCTTCCAACAAGGCCCTTAACCCCCATAAATCCTCAGTTTATATAAATAAAGATCAAGTGTGTCTGCCAAATGCCATAAATGTAAATGCTGTGTTTGCTTGGAAAAGCTAGAAACAGTGAATTTGCGTATAATGTCTTTTTATACGCAAAGATAAAATCAGGATAACGATTTAAGTGTTTGCTGGAAAAATGTCTGGATTTACAAAATCTTTTGACTACTCATCAACTGCTTAATACTGAATGGAACAACAGTGGAACTGGAACGGACTCTTCTTTATGCAAAAACCTCTTTTAGATTTTACTCACAACGCTTAAACGTTTAAAGAAATCAAAGCGGAATTCAATCTCGGTTACTTTACCTATTAGTTTAATTCTTGCTGCAATAAATGATTAAGACCATTTCAAATGTTTATACTTTGCTGAAGTTGCCCAGAAGTCTAAGTTAAAACATGTTAGCTAATGTAATGTAAAAATGTGTAGCCATCAATACAAAGATAAAGTAAGGAGTATATGAATGGACGCAGAGAAATTCCGTGTACCGATATATAGTATGTGACCTCAACTAAAAGGCCACCAAGTTGAAGGCGAAAGTTTTGGCCATGTGCTGCAGTGTTCACTCCACATGCAGACATAAATATTATTGTGCTGTACAAGCAGGAGATTTGATACGCAGTATATTAGCATTACGCAGGTCTTTATTCTGCTCTGTTTACATGTCTGTGCATGTTCCTGATTCTGAAAAGTCATCTATGCACTCTACTTAATCTGAAGATTAAAACTACCTACCCCTTAGCAATGCATAATGCAGCAGGTGGTGAGATCCAGGAGCACATGCTTTAAAAGAATCGAGCTGTATGACAGTACAATGACAGTGACAGTGAATTAAATGTAACTTTAAACTTACAGACTCATAAGGGGGGGTAACAAATGCTAATAGCTTGGGCACAAAAATGTGCCATGTCCCTTCCACTCAAACCCAATTATGTCACCAAACTTTACTGAAAACAAAAAAAGCCTTTAGGACACGAGCTCATGCACAAGTCAAAGTGGACATGATGTGGTCTGAGTCAGCAGGGAGTCAGTGGAAAGTGTGGCAAGGTCAATGAGACACTCAATTCACATGATGTGTCAGAGGACAAGCAGTGTCATCTGGCTGAACTTCATCGAAACGAGAGAGAGAGAGAGAGAGAGAGAGAGAGAGAGAGAGAACAGAGATAGAGTGAGAACAGAGATAGAGTGAGAGCGAGAGCGAGAGCGAGAGAAGAATTAGGACATATATAAGCCTGCCAAATCTGAACACCACTTCTATCCTCCTCACTCCAAAACAGTAGCCACAAGATGTGTGTGTGTGTGTGTGTGTGTGTGTGTGTGTGTGTGTGTGTGTGTGTGTGTTCCAGACAAGTGGAGATGCCTTGTTTACATTTCCATCGGCCAGCCCCAGCCCAAATCCAGATGCTCTTAAGATAATAAACAAGTCCTCTTTGTCTACAAAGGTTAAAAAGATAAAACCCAATCCAAGTGCAGCAAAACAGATAAACACACACACACACACACACACCCCACACTGACCTTTGAAGTCTGGAGCAACTCACTAGTAAAGGTGATCCTTTTTAGCTTGGACTAATTCCACATCGACATCAGATAGCGAGAGCTCGGAGGTGAATGATGTATGGAAACCGGCATGAACTCTGCCTGGAGGAGAGGGAGGGAAAGAAAGAGGGACACAGATGGAGGTGCGTATGTGATGTACTGCTTCGGAGCTGTGATAAAGCCTCCTCTCACTTTCCCTCTTGCTCTAGCTGTCAGTGTGCTCTGCAGAAGCAGCAGCAGCAGCGCTGCAATCACCGGCCTCAGTCATGTTTCCACGGGGACGCTGAAAATCAGATAAAAGGCTCTAACTAGATAAATCCCTGTCACAGCAATGTAGAAATGAAACATTTTGGCTAAGTATTTGCCTTCGAAACAAATTTACCGATGTCTTGAGTCCACCCAATAGTGCAAGCCAATTAATACATAGTAAATACCTGAAACTTGTAGGAGTGAGTGTATCTGATGGAAGTAAGGTTTTAACATCACAGGACGCATGACTGCGCTGAATTGGGTCACTAAACTTTTCTGAGAGTTCTGAGATTTAGTAGTTTGTTTATAGTCAGTAATTTCATAACACGTAATGGCTAAAATGTAGGTGGCAGTAGCTGCCTGCATAAAGATTTTACAATATTTAATTCAAGGTTATGTATTAAATCAATGACCTCGGGTTTTCATTATTTCCTCTCGAAGAAATGTGCTGGAAGCTGCCGTTAATAAAACCATAGCAAAGTCAAAATTTTGAGATCAAAATATCATGTAAATATCAGGACTTGGAAACAACTAATTCAAGTAAATAATCAACTAAAATTTGACCAAACACTCAACTAAACTTAAACACAGCTGACTCACAATTACACTTAAACTTCAACTATACCAACTCAGGACTTAAAGTCTCAAACTCAAGCTGGAAGGCTCCTGGCATTTGATCCTGGATAAAAACATGAACAAATCTTTAATAAATTATAATGAACCCCACTTTGACCAACAAGCATACATATACTGCTTTGTTTCTCATTCCCATAAATTCCCACAATGCTGTGTATCTCCTCATATAATACCATAGCAGCATTTTACAAGGTACAAGCAAAATCAATTAAAGGAATGACTAAACAGGTGACTCCGCCCTCTGCTCCCAGAGTTAAACTTCAGCACGTTGACCTCAGACTTAATAAAGGGTCAGGTCAATTGACTTGACATTTTGGCAATTGAGACTTGAGTCAAACTGCAGCTAAAAGTAGTCAGCACTCAGCTCAGTTTACTTGAGACTCGACTCAGCCGCCAGTGACCCGAGACTCGACTCAGCCGCCAGAGACCCGAGACTCGACTCAGCCGCCAGAGACCCGAGACTCGACTCAGCCGCCAGTGACCCGAGACTCGACTTAGCCGCATGAGACCCGAGACTCGACTCACCCGTCAGAGATTCGAGACTCAGATTCAGAGCAAGAGGCTAATAATTCAGATATGCAAAAAGTGAATTCTGAACATCTCTATCGCAATCATCGTGTCATCATATCGCCATCATAATACAATGCTTATGCAGTATTCTCTCTAATAATATCATATACATTGCAAAATGCAAAAGTACTAAAATAATAACATACGTACTTGTTCCAGTGCACATGTTGCACACTCAAACCCAAATCATGATCATCCTCGTCATGCATTCCACCTCACCACAATTTTGGTTCTGACAAAAATTAACAGCGCGATCATTAACATTACTGTGAAATCATAAAAATGTTGTAAATAAAGCTTGTGCAGAAACGTATGCACATGTGCATACAAGCTCACACAGAATATTACAAAGGCTATTCTTACAGAAATCAGAGTTCCAACCAGAAAGAAATTCAAGCTTTAAAATAAATTCACCTCTTCAATTAGTAACAGCACAGCAATTTCTCTCTTTTACACACACAGCTTGGACTGCCCAGCACTGTGGCATTATTCCAAATATAATACCTAAGACCAGATGTGATGCATCATTCTCTTCTTCCAATCTAATTTAAAGCTACAGTCCAAGAAGGCTTTTGGGAGAGGGGAGCGGTCAATACTGAAGAAAGAAGAAACAAAATACTGCAAGCTGGTGCATGTGTACCTTACAACACTTATTCAGAATTAAATCACAGACTACGTTGTCAGTTTCAAAATGTCAGGTTGAAATTACTACACACTACACCGACTTATGATAAATAAGGCCAAAGACCCGCCCACAGGTTTCCCATGCACCTTGAACACATATTCCAAGGCAAAAAACCTAAACACAATAACAAATAATCTTCTAATGTTCTTAGCTCAGAAAGTCAACTTTTAATTAGAGCTATATTTATTTCGATAATTTTTTTTATTTAGCAATTTTAACAATGGACACCGTCCTCAAGCAGCTTTACAGAAATAAATAAATTATAAAAACAAATATACAATTCAGTAGCCATCCTTATGTGGTTGACACCAACTGACACCAATCCTCTTCTTCTTCTTTCGGCTGATCATCCATCTCCATACCTCCCTGTCCACTACATCTGCCTCTTTCAACCCAACTACCTGCATGTCTTCCCCTCACCACATCCATAAACCTCCTCCTTGGTCTTCCGCTTTTTCTCCTGCCTGTTGGCTCCTTCCTCAGCATTCTTCTACCGATATACCCCGTGTGCCCCCTCTGCACGTGTCCAAACCATCCCAATCGCACCTCCCTTACCTTGTCACCAAAACGACCTACATGCATGCTTCCTCTAATAACCCTTTTATCCAAACCAAAAAATATGTATAAAAATAGCTAGGTCAGCCACTAAGTAAATGCCACTGTGGTACTTCCCCAAAAACCATTAGAACAAAATTGGAGGCACGCAACTGAAAAAGATGTCTTTGTATGCAAAAGCGTTGAATTCACCCTTCACTTAAACTATGAGCCTTAAACCTGTTCCAGCATGACAATGGCTCTGTGTACAAAGCCAGCACCATGAAGACATCGTTTGCATGGGTTGGGGGTGAAGATTTTAAATGGACTGCTATAGAATGGAGGTTATTATAACAGCAAATCTTGAATCCAATATTCAAAAAGAACATACAAACCTTTATAGTTGGTTGTCCATATAGGGTAGATTTCTAGTTAGGTGCACAGAGTAGCAGAAACATACATAAGTATTTAAATTTCATCCACTTCTAACAAAGTTTAACAAAGCTCATCATGTTTGTACATTCGCCAAGTTGAAGGCCAGCTATGAGCTTTTAGCTTTTGATCTTATCATAAGCAAAAAGATGTAGACCATATTGATTGCTCTAATTCGTTTCCACACACTCGCATGATTCTTTGAAGATAATCTGCCATTTGTTCACTCTAAATACAGAACTGTCAAACAGAAACTTAGACACTGGAGGATTCTGTGCTAGCGTTAAAGCATCAAATTGCATTGCACAGCCAGGTTTTCTTTGGATGTTGAATCGACGTCTTCGCCAGGCAACTATGAAACTTTACAAAAAATGAACAGTCCGGACACAAGAATTATTTATTCTGCACATCCAGGCTACTACCAAAGACCAACTCTTTCTGTTCAGGTCTCTGATTGAGCTCATTGGATAACCCTGACCGACAAACCATCAATCGCTCAGCTACGGCCAACCATGGGTCACAAATCAGAGACTAACACCTGACACACCCTCCAGAGTTCACTTCATCTGCTGCTAGCCTTTAATTGTGCCCAGCATGCAGCCATTGTGGGCTATTATTCTGAAGGTCATAGTGAAGACATCTTGGAGTCCCTTGCCTTTTGCTTTTTTTTGCTGCTGCATACAGACCAGCGGGGTTCACGGCCCGTGCCATTACCACCTCATTAAAAAATCATGGCTCTACTTAAGAGCCCTCTGTCTCTGTGTTTAACAGGAGAGATTTAAAGCTAACATGAGATGGCCTTCGCTTAAAAAGTATGCGAAGAATTTCAGCATCAGACAGGAGAGACTGCGCTTATATTTTGTAGGCGCTGCGAGAACTGTGCTGTTCTTTGTTTGAGCATGACTGTGAGGCTGGATTATATTCTCCTGGCTCTCATCAGGGCTTCGACAGCAACGTAGATGAAAAAAATTTTTTTTATAAATAAATAAAAAAGGGCAAAGATTTTTAACGAGAAGCTTCTCTCATACTCAAGATATTCAACAGTTCTTTTTAATAGGGAAAAACTCTGCAGATGCTTACAGGCTGAAACAGCCAAATAAGGATATGAACATAAATAAAGGCAGGCGAGAAATCACGTAGAGGAGAGAACGAATAAATATTAGCCCACATCTAGTTTTAAAACCATTAGACCCGAAGTGCCTCTAATTAAAATCACATCACAGAAACCCTTACAGATTAAGAGGTGTAAGATCAGAGGAGAATGAGATTCAATTACACAACCCTGTGTGCGAGACACAACTAAAAAAAAAAAAAAACCAGAAATACTGCTGGTGGTGCTAACTATGCGTGAGCTTCATCATGAGGTCTCACTGGAGGGAGCTGTCAGTCAGCTGAAGCGCTGAGAACATGTGAGGCAGCAGACAAGAAAAAGGGGGGAAAGAAAGAACAGGGGTGATGAGAAACAGGGAAATGAGGTGAGAGTCTCTGGGTGAGCCTGAAATAACACATACACCAATACATACTATTTATACCACATTCGATGAGTGGGAGAAAAAATACAAATGCATAAAAATACATTACAATGCTTTGTGCAATATTTTTTTAGATACACAATATCTATCTTGTTAACAACTGAAAGAAAAACTGTAATGCTGTTTTTTAAATAGCTGTGGAAAAAATTGAAAAAATATCTTTCAAAGTTCTATCAGCCTGCTATCTAATATCATTCCTATATTAACAACTAATCTAAGTATAGTAATAAATGAAATATTTATTAATAACATTCAAAATTTATTTTAGGAAATAATTACTAAGCAGTTTTCCAAAAAAATAAATACTTCAAATGTGTCTAATTACTGTAACAGTGAACAGGGACGGTTTTCCACCATGTGAAAGAGGAATTGCATTGCAACGCAAATCTCGCGGGAGGCGGCGGTTTTACCTGTGCAAAGAGTGGCGGTCAAATAAATATAGCGTTTGTCATGTGCGGTGTTTTACTTTAGCATTGTTTAATGGTTTATGTCTGTAAATATTCTGTACGTTAATCGTAGCCCTAATGTTTTGTGTACACTTTTACACAATCTTTATAAGCTGTGGGAAAAAAAAAACAAACAGGAGTGGGACACATTGCGGGAGCGAGTGGTAATGGTCAGAAATTCAGCGTGAGCCCGCTAAAAGTGTTTCTGAAATAAACTGTTTTGGTCTTATTTCGTATTTCTATCAAAATAAAATTGCTTTACAGGTGTTCAACATTTATAATAAATGAAAACAGATTGTGCAGCCTTTTTAAATAATAAATAAATAAATAAATTAATTAATAAATAAATAAATAAATAAATAAATAAATAAATAAATAAATAAATAAATAAATTAATTAATTAATTAATAAATAAATAAATAAATAAATAAATAAATAAATAAATAAATAAATAAAATAAAAAAATGGCCAAATGCTGTGGTATAACAGAAATCCTACACTTCAGCAAATATGATTCTGGAAAAATCTGTTTCACAGTGGGTAGCACGAAACAAACCTGTCTATAGTTATTTTGTTTATTCCTTCAGTATTGTATTGGCACTACTAGTAAAAACTGGTAGTAGTAATAACAGTTACTCCTAAACAATCAGTTTCTTGTGGTGACAGTGGTTACAAACGGTAATCTAAAAGGTACAATTTTGTAGAGGATCATCAACAATCATTTGCCAAATTCACAAATTAGAAAATAGCATAAATAAAACAGACGAAAGGAAACAAAAATCTGAGATGAACCAAAATTTCTTCTGAAATGTTTCCAAATCAATTATAATCTGACTTTCATACTGGCTAGTAAAGAACTATTGAAAGGTATCGACATATTCCTGCAATACCACTCCTGCAGTTTCTGAAATGGCATTAAACCTTGAAATAAGGCAGTATGAAAAAAACAAAATTATGTATATTTTAACTATATATATACACACACACACACACACACACACACACACACACATCATATATAATGTATTATGGTTGGTGTGTTGATGTTTCTACTGCACCCAAAACTTCCAGTTGAAATGATATTGAAAACCTACTTGCAAAGTAACAAAAAGGTCAAAAAGCTATTTTATTCTGTTCACCTATTAAAAGAAGGAGATGAAAGAAAAGGGCAGGTCTAATCAAGTCTTGTGTATTCTCATTAAGAAAGAAAATGATCCCCAACAGATGCCTCTCACATTTTTACACAATCTATGAGAAACTGATTTAAAATCAGTCTGAATTGTACTCGGTTACTCATCAGAAGATCGGAGGCTCAACCTGATTCTGTTTGGCCCTCATGCAAAACGCTGAACCCAATTTCCTAACAAGCGGTGATATGGGGGAGAAGGAATTTCACTGTGCTATAATGTGTGAAAAAATAATAGCCTTCTTCTTCATACATTAATATTTATCCAAATATTTAATTTGCATGAACAATACATTACACTGTCAGGTGAAAAATACGAGAATTAAATGGTAATAAACCAACAAAGAGATTGACAGGCAAATAAACAGTGCATAATCGTCCCCGCTGAGAGACGCAAAGGAAAAAACAACATGCTGCAAAAACCCCAAGGGCAAAATAAGTCATCTTTGTTCCATAAATAATAATGAATTGATCGCTAGTTTCCGAAAGGCAGGGGAGAACAAAATCAACAAGAACAATTGTCTACTTTATGTATGCTATAGTCTACAACTGAATCTATTCCACGCATGAGTGTAGCCAAACCCTGAGAACACCACCATGCACAAATAAATGAATGAAAGAAAAAAAAAATCCAGTCTGATGAGGGGGTGCATTAGAAACAGGCATTTTCTAGTAGGTGTAGCGGTGATGGGGTTATCTGTTAAATAATGTAAATGTGAGAGGCATCTGTTGGGGATCTGGATTTCAGAGGTGCTACAGCATGAGTCTGAAGGAAGAAAGAGCATTAGGTCTGTGCTTGAGGTAAAAAGATAGATGGCCCGAGTGCAAAATCTGAACTCCATCCAATTACAATGGCAAGCGGTCTAATCCACTTAAAATGCGATGTGAAAATGTAGATTATTCAGTAAAACCAGTCAGAGCTGCTTGCAAAAAGCAGATCAAATTCAACGAAGAGAAAACAAAGTGAAAATGTTTGCCCTAAAACCCAGCATGCACCTGCCAGGTCTAGGAGTTCACTCTATTTCAGTACAGGCTTTGCTTTTTTTGGAGTCCTCATATTTCAGGTGCACCTGACTTGAAAATCTTTCGGCATCATCAATTTGGGCTGTAATACACAAGAGCGCTGTTCCAGGTGGCCGGTGTAGGAATGCCAACCATCTTCCCTCTCAAGTCATGCTGCATGATCAGACAGCGTTGCCTTACTCAATTTTTTTAAAATACTGATTAAAATCTACCGAATTTTTCGGACTATAAGCCGCTACTTTTTTCCCACATTTTGAACACCGTGGCTTAAACAACGCAGCGGCTAATTCATGGATTTTTCCTTCAAGCCAAAAAACTGAGCCCCATAACATAAGACCAATGAAATTTCCGAACAGAAACGAAAAACGCACTTCACCTGTGTTCTGAGCTGCACGGCATCGGGAGAAAAAACTTCCACCGGTGGTAATTTTTAAACGTACGACGATGCCAAAAGATAAACTCCCAAGAGAAATAGTTGTGAAAGGAAGGAGGAAGACAGTGAACAATAACTTTCTTGGTCGGCTACTGTTTAGATACAAGCCGTTGTAACGCGTTGAGTCTGGGTCATGGGATAGCTCGCTAACTCCAGTTGCAACAGAAATCATATAAGCACAGGCAGGTTTCCAAAACTCATGCTTTTTTTTATTTTTCTTGGCAACAGCGTTACGGGTTGGTCAAAGAAACTTAGTCAAAGAAATGAGCATCAGAAAATAATAAGGACATATTCCTCGGTCTTGCACACATGCAGTAATACCGGAAAAATGCGGGCGACAAGCTGTTCCCAAAATGCTGCTCTGCTCTTAAAGGAGCCACAACATATTTCACCCGTTACACCGTGTAACAGACACTGTCTTTCGTTAAAGCCTGTGTAAAGTTCATTAGTTTCAGTGTAGACACCTGCGGCTTATAGACAGGTGTGACTTATTTATGTTCAAAATAAAAATCTTTGTCAAATTCAGTGGGTGCGGCTTATATATATGCGTGCGCTTAATAGTCCGGAAATTACGGTACTTCTTTTTTCCCTCAGTGCTGCCTTTTTTTAACAACCATTCTCACTTTCTTCTGAAAATGACAATTTGATAAGTACTGGCCAGGCAGGAGATTTTATAAAAATGTCATGCTCAAAAAAAATAATAAACTCTTTTTTTTTTGTCGCATCCTGTGGGAAAAGAGTTTTCACACTTTTCTTCAGTTTAAGAAATGCTCCTGTCTACCATCTCCTGCCAAAACCAAAACTATAGCGAGCATTAGTCAAGTTTAAAATGCAGAACAAAAAAAATATGGTTGACATTTAAAAGATGTGTTGAAGGAACGATGCTTCCAGGGATTTTAAGTCAGTAGCTTAGTGCAGCCTATATAGACATGTCCTGCTTATCCTGCCCATCGGTCACATTTATTCACACCTGCACATTCATGTAGTAATCTAATCAGCCAATCACGTGGCAGCACAATGCAGAGCTTAAGATAATGTTCACATCAAACATCAGAATGAAGAAATAGTACAATCTCTGTCACTTTGATCTTCACATGGATGTAGGCACTAGTTTCAGTATTTCAGAAACTGCTGGATTCACACACAGCAAAATCAAATTGAGTTGACAATAAGCAAGATCAAAGGAAAATATTAAGATTTGGCTTAAACTGCTAGGAGTAACTACTGAAATTACTATTTACAATTGTGTTGGATGTTGCCCATCCTGAGTAGCTCATTCGAATATATTTTTCTGTTCATTATGGTTGTAAAGAGTGCTTATTTGTGTTACTATAGACCCTCTGCTCACACACTGTATTTTTCCTTTACACAGTTACACCATTCGGAGTAAACTCAGAACAGAGTTGCATGTGAAATTCCCAGGGGATCAAGCAACATACTTCTTCAAAGTGATGTTTTTAAACAGGCATGATTTACTGAGTAGGTAACTGCATGAAAACCTACAGACGTTCCTATTCCCTGTCTAATTCTTGTGCATCTTTTGCCTTTCAAATGGTTTGTTTGCCTATAAACAGAAGGAAAATGTGTTTTAAAAACAATAAAAGGCTGTGTTTTCAAACTTTGGACACTGTATATTAGATGCAAAATGATTTTTGAACAAAAATGTTAGAATAATTGTTTTAATTCATTTTCAGATTGGTTGATTAATATCAAGACACCATGATACAGTACATGTGATATTTGTATACTACTCTGAATTTCTGCAGTATAGGAAATCATGAAACACTTGTCAGACAACCCAAAATAGATCTGAACACAAACACACACAAACACAAACTGAACTGAACTTTGTAAAAAAAAAACTAATATAAATTTACTGGTTATTAGTTCTACTGTCACCTACTGTGTCTTGCTGCAGGATACACCTGTATATTAAAAAAAACATGACTTCTCCAACAATTCTAGGAGGAGCTTTGACTAATAACTGAGGTGGCAAAAAGCCACCGAAGCCGAGATCTGTGCTCTTTGAACACAAAAAGAAATGCTAAATAAAATAAAAAGACGTTCTCGTCCGACATATGACGGACATTTACCAACAATAAAATTCAGAATGAGCAGACGAATGCAAAAGGTTTTCCATTTGGTAATGTTTTCTTTTTACAGAAAATATTTATCCATGTCTGTTAAGTAATTAGTGTTTAGACTATCATGCATAATGGCCATGACAAGCCCGAACGACCGAAACGGGTGTGGCATTTCTATGTTGTCGACAGGCGTGTTGTAAAATCTGAACTGAAATGGCACCATTATGAAAATAACTTGCAAAATAATACTGTAACTATGCTTCTCCAATATTTATACATTAACGTTACAATTAAGTGACGATAAAATAAAGAACTTTCTTCAGCCCCACTACAAAACAAAACAAACAATAGCGTATTTGTCCGAAAAGATTTTTCTAAGTAACAAAATTGTCTTTACATAATGTACATATAGTGTAAATGTAGATATGTAGCTGTCCATAGAAATTCAATTCAAATAGAAACAAAATCCATAATTAACGTTTAAATGAGTTTTGCGTCAGCGTTTGCTGCAAAAACTCAGGAACCACAGCACGTAAAAAAATCGACTTAAATTTTAGCATGTGCATGTTTATTTTGTCACTTTAACATTATTGACCACCTACAGATCATCTCAGCTGTGGGGATTACATTATAATGCAACAGATAAAAAAAGAATGAAAATAATCTATTATATGGTCTGAGCATGACCTTTGACCTTGCTAAAGGAGTGCCTTTGACGAAGGTTGGATTGACGTTACATAGACGGAAAAAATCGCGAGCAAACAGAGCAGATGGCAGCCGATGCTCTAGCAGAACAGCTCCCTAAAACAAATCTACAATCGCTGAGTGAGAGAGAAATTTCCAGATGCTCAGTTTGGCCTTGGGTGCCTCTCAAGGCTACTGCAGACTGTGGGCCAGTTAGACACTGACACTGATAATATTTTCTTGCCATGATCAGCTTGTGTTTGTATCCCTGTTATAAGAAAAGTATTATGAAAAACAGTAAAAGAATGTATAACCTTATATTGATCAGTTATATTTCTCTTGCATGTGCCCTTAAGTTTGTAAAAACCTTACCATGAGATTCGGATGTGCTTTTTAAACATCTCATTCCACATTTACGAGTCTTTTGCTCGTTTTAATAAACTCCACTCTTTTGGGAAGTTGTTCTACAGCTCCACAAGGGCATTAGTAGTAAAGTAAGGTACTGATGTAGTTTGAGGAGACCTGGAGTACTACAGTGTTCAATCAATCCCAAAGGTGTTCAACAGGATGGAGGTCAAAGCTATATAGCAGGCCACTCAAGATCTTTCACTCCAACGCATGTAAATCATATCTTCATGGAGCTAACAGGTTAAGGTCGTCAAGTTCAAGTAAAGGGAAAATGTATCCAAAGACATCCTATACAATTGCGTGCCTCCAATTTTGCGGTAACAGTTTGGAGAAGAACCGCATATGGATGGAAAAGTCAGGTGTTCCAATATCTTTGTCCATATAGTGTTGTCCAACAGTAAACATATATACTGTTTTAATCTCGTTGGAACAATCTATGAAAAAACATTTTTAACATCATTGAATATAGCAATAGTCTAATTAACTTAGTATAGTCAAAGCCAAAATTTGTACTTGCAAACTTAAAAATTCACATAATTAACAGAAATTGCTTTTTGTTTAGATCCTATGTGCTATGATGCTAGGTTGTGTTCATGGCTGCTAGTTTGTTTCTGCTGAGTGAAACAGATAATGGCCTTCCATTTCATTCCCTGCCATAAAAACAGTATTGCACAACAATGGCTAGCAAGCTAGCAGCAAATCTTGGCTGCTTAACAAAATGGGCTATAGCTAACATTATAGAAAAACCATGGCTAGTTCGCTAACTGAGAATTTTTCCATTAACAATGCTGACTGAATCCATGCCATTTTGTTCAGGCTTGAAGAGAAAGGCTAAAATTATTCTGATATAGCAGATTTATTCTTATTTAGTAACATGGCACACCAAAAAAACTGATCAAACACTCATAGCATTAAATAGGTTTATTATAAAACCACAGACTGTAGCTTATTTTATCCTACACATTCTCTCACAATCTGCTGCTGCTGCTGCAGCAAAAAAAAGGTTGGAAACTCAATCCTGCTTACAGAATGTACTTATTTAAAACTTGATTGTTCCTTTTTGCTCATCAAGTTCATAAAGGAAATCGGCCAAAAGCCTGATATTCAAATATGACAGCTGGAATTACCATTGTATGTATAATGATTTGAGCTGTGCTACCTGTATGTAACACTATGTTCAGCTGTCCAAAAAACTCTGTCGGTCTATACCATTTTTCTCAGAATTCACAACAGGGAGGATGGAAGTGATCAAATCTAAGCACTTGTTTTCAAATTTTCTAAGATGTGCCTGTATTATTTGTAGAATACATTATGTGACTTTGTGTCAGTTTTAAGTGATGGTAGTATACCGGTTCAAGCACACACATTATTGAGTTTAGTGCTGCAAGCACCTAGCCTGGATGAAATGCCAAGCTGACACTGAACAAAAGCTTTTGCTAGCTTCGCTTAGATTCATACAACAGACTCACAGTGTAGCTGAACCAATGACAGGTTCATTACCCACAACAAAATACCCTTTCTCCCTCCAAAAAGCATGCATTTTATGGGTATCTGGAAATTGCAGGTTATGAGTACCAGCTCAACAAGCTACATGAGATTGGGTTATTGGTGAATCTGAGCTCTTCACACTGACTCAACTTCAGGAGAAAGAAAAAAAAAGGAGAGAGCAAAGGAAAAAAAGAGAGCTACAAAAAAAAAAAAAGGCCCTCCCTTCAAGATCATAAATCATTCCGTACAGTACAGGACAAACAAAGCTTTTATCAGTGGAACATCAGACACCTTTCACCTCTCAGGGATTGTTCCATCTGCTGGTTTATCCAGACTCCATCTCTCACAGGACCAGCAGTCATTCAGTATTTGTCACCGGTATCTGAGTCGCTTAACGTCCAAGTCTGTGTCTTGTTGGCTATTCATTAAATACTGATTTCTAGAGCGTTCTGGTAAGCAGCGAAAAGATTTTGCTGTTTCGCTTTCACACGAAACTGCAACAGCAAAACATTTCCGAAAAAAAAATCACTTGTCTGCCTGTACATGTTCCTATTATAAAAGAGCATAATGAGAAGGAGAATGTAAGCAGCGAATGACGAAACAGTGTTCCCCACTCTCACACTCAGCCTGCAGTCTCAAAGTTGTTAGAGTTTTAAATAAAGCAACCATTCCCTGCAATGTGCAAGACAAGATACATGCCTGGACTAATCCCGGCTGAGCCCTTACGACAATGGCTTCAATAACTGAAATTCAAACTGGTGAGTGAAGGTGTCGGAAGTTAACAAATCCCAAGAGATCATGATTCAAAGCAACACTGCAGGAACGAACACATTGTGAGCCACTTCAGGCTTTAAACTCTTCTGTTAGAAAGGAAAAAAAAAAAAAAAACATTTAATAGATTAAAAAGCTCACAAGCAGAGTGAGCAAAATCCCCAAACTCATTACCAGCTATAAACATGATTTGTACATCATCGAATAAAAAGAAAAAAAAACATGGTGACAAGTTGGGGTGGTGGTTTATTATAGTAAGTATTTGGAGGGAAAGATCGAAGCAAACCACCAGAGAGATTAACAAAGATAAATTGTATTTCAGGCAAATTATATTCAAGTAACAATGGTCATTTATTTCTCAGCAGCTTTAACAGATTTGGCACAGAAGATGGCACAGTGTACGTATTATAACCTTCTATTCATTGAGAATAAACTTATTATCTCATCACTGGTACGCTGGTTGACAGATACAGACTTTCTCATGTGCGTGAGCTCAGATTTAATTCTACTGAAAGTCTGTGCTTGTTTGGGAGAGATTATGAAACAGATCGCAAATTGCACATACACAGAGTCCTGTTTCAGCAGCTGGCTCTTTTACCTGACAGTCATTATGCAATGGCTCTAAATACAAAGAAATGGTCTCAGCAGTAGTAATCATCATGACCTGCAGGATGCGACTCGGATGGGTTTTACAAAGGGTGAGATGGGGCAGCAGAGATGTGGTCTCTGGGAGCCTCGCAGGACGTCCCTGGCATTTTCACAGTGGTTTCATCGACAGATCAGAATCTTATTGTACCCTCCCATATACAGTGCCTTGCGAAAGTATTCAGCCCCCTTGAACTTTGCGACCTTTTGCCACATTTCAGGCTTCAAACATAAAGATATAAAACTGTAATTTTTCGTGAAGAATCAACAAAAAGTGGTACACAGTCATGAAGTGGAACGAAATTTATTGGATATTTCAAACTTTTTTAACAAAATTATTCAGCCCCTTTACTTTCAGTGCAGCAAACTCTCTCCAGAAGTTCAGTGAGGATCTCTGAATGATCCAATGTTGACCTAAATAACTAATGATGATAAACAGAATCCACCTGTGTGTAATCAAGTCTCCGTATAAATGCACCTGCACTGTGATAGTCTCAGAGGTCCGTTTAAAGTGCAGAGAGCATCATGAAGAACAAGGAACACACCAGGCAGGTCCGAGATACTGTTGTGGAGAAGTTTAAAGCCGGATTTGGATACAAAAAGATTTCCCAAGCTTTAAACATCCCAAGGAGCAGTGTGCAATCGATAATATTGATATTCAAGGAGTATCAGACCACTGCAAATCTACCAAGACCTGGCTGTCCCTCTAAACTTTCAGCTCATACAAGGAGAAGACTGATCAGAGATGCAGCCAAGAGTCCCATGATCACTCTGGATGAACTGCAGAGATCTACAGCTGAGGTGGGAGACTGTCCATAGGACAACAATCAGTCATATACTGCACAAATCTAGCCTTTATGGAAGAGTGGCAAGAAGAAAGCCATTACTTAAAGATATCCATAAAAAGTGTTGTTTAAAGTTTGCCACAAGCCACCTGGGAGACACACCAAACATGTGGAAGAAGGTGCTCTGGTCAGAACTTTTTGGCAACAATGCAAAACGTTATGTTTGGGCGTAAGAGCAACACAGCTCATCACCCTGAACACACCATCCCCACTGTCAAACATGGTGGTGGCAGCATCATGGTTTGGGCCTGCTTTTCTTCAGCAGGGACAGGGAAGATGGTTAAAATTGATGGGAAGATGGATGGAGCCAAATACAGGACCATTCTAGAAGAAAACCTGATGGAGTCTGCAAAAGACCTGAGACTGGGACGGAGATTTGTCTTCCAACAAGACAATGATCCAAAACATAAAGCAAAATCTACAATGGAATGGTCCACAAATAAACATATCCAGGTGTTAGAATGGCCAAGTCAAAGTCCAGACCTGAATCCAATCGAGAATCTGTGGAAAGAACTGAAAACTGCTGTTCACAAATGCTCTCCATCCAACCTCACTGAGCTCGAGCTGTTTTGCAAGGAGGAATGGGCAAAGATTTCAGTCTCTCGATGTGCAAAACTGATAGAGACATACCCCAAGCGACTTACAGCTGTAATCACAGCAAAAGGTGGCGCTGCAAAGTATTAACTTAAGGGGGCTGAATAATTTTGCACGCCCAATTTTTCAGTTTTTTTATTTGTTAAAAAAGTTTGAGATATCCATTAAATTTCGTTCCACTTCATGATTGTGTCCCACTTGTTTTTGATTCTTCACAAAAAATTACAGTTTTATATCTTTATGTTTGAAGCCTGAAATGTGGCAAAAGGTCGCAAAGTTCAAGGGGGCCGAATACTTTCGCAAGGCACTGTATACACACACACACAAACAAACACGCACACTCTGCCTAATTTATCAATCTTTTTGCATGGTTGTGTATGTGTTTTCATTAAACAAACCTAACAAAAAACATTACTACCTATTTAATAAACCTGCGGGTAACATCATTCCATAATAGGCAAACTTTACAGAAAGCTGAAAATGACAAGTAAATGATGAAAGCGGTAAAATCTTCGAGAAATGCAGCTCAGCAATTTCAGCATGTCAGCGACTACAGTCACACAATAACTTTCTACCATTTATTTTGTCCGAATAGCAAGTGTAATTTGTCTTCATTTACTGATTCTTTTATTTTTTTGTGATTTTTGTGCATTTAGTGTCTTATTATACATATTTTTACACCAACTCAGGAGCTCTTGTACAGTACCTCCACACTGCATGTTCATGAATACCATATCTCTTATATACTATTGCAAACAAATTGTGAATAAATCTGTTTGTATCCAGCTTGATGAATGAGGCTGACTGTCTTGCTGAACCACTCGGCTGCCCAATTAGTCAGTTCCTGCAAAAGGCCGTTTTCCGGTCTCCTGCAGAAAGGCAATACTTTCAGTCCAATAAATCTACTCTTAAAACTCTTATTCGCTACGCTTACGCTTGAGTCACACTTTCCAAACTTTAATGCAGATCCCCAGTGAAACATAGGCCACGACAAAGAAGAAGGCACAGAGAGCACAGTTTTACTGCATGGCTTAATATAGAATTCGAGCATATTATTTCCAAACCACCTGCTCCAATTACATCTCAATTCAATCGGCTAAAGTGGGTAATAACTTATTAATTACAAAAATTACCCGTTTTTATTCTTCAGAAAAAATTCCCTCATACAAAATTAAGAAAGAACAAAGACAGCTTTGTTCTACTTTCCAAAAAATTTAAATGTATATATATGTATGTATATATATATATATATATATATATATATATATATATATATATATATATATATAAAAAAGCAGAGAAGTGTTGCATGCTTTCCAAGCCTAATTGTCTGCTATGTTACCCAACCGCGCTCCTTCCACCCAACAAAGCAAAGAAATAAAAGGGAAAACAATGACAGAAGGCCTCTTTATCAGCATTCTTACAGGGTGCAATGTTTTATGTTTCCCTCTTCCTTAGCTTCAGCAGCATATCCATGAGCTTACTGCTTTTCCTTATGCCTTGTGGTTTGACCTGTTAAATATTAAGGTGGTGATATTTCTTGTGGAGACTTAGAGAAAGGAAATACATCACTTTTCACACACAACACATGGCAAAGCTCACTGGCAGCTCTCGGTTTATTATTTCGGTGCATCCTACCATACATTAACTGTATTTACTACTGCTGCAGAAAATCAAATAGTCTCTGAGGACGGAACGTAATAATATTAGTCCTGCGAGCCCACTCTGCAGCAACTGTCAGATATTTACTCTACACAGAGAAAAGGAAACTAATTTAATTTGACGTGTTTGCCGCAAAACACCGCTCGAGAGAATAGCATGTGTGACATAGACGCAACCTTCAACCCTGAACTTCACCTTTAATGAAACCGCCGATAATCAAAGTGGCTTTTCTGTGGCCTCGAGCTAAAGTCCTCGCCGGTTACCCAAAGCTGACCGAGCTCGGTTATCCCCATCAGACAGTCGAAACTGATTAACTGATGTGCACTGCATATACACACACAAGGTTCCAGCCCATATACACTGTTAATGAGCTCCCTGTGTGATAGTGTTTGACAAGCTCAAGGCTGGAAGGTCAAGCCACGTTCCATGGAACATCCAGGAGAGGATATGAGCCATTTGAATACATGCAAAATGCTTTGAAACATTAATATAACTAGAACACCGCAATTATATTACTATATACTGCATTGCACTTCCAATATGACACAATAAAAAAGACTGGTCTGCAGTATTTGAACAGAAATTGCCACGATTTAGTGTCACATTTAGTTTTTTTCATATACAACGTTTTAATAGATTTCATTAATACTACTACAAACCAGAAATTAAATACCACAGTTCTGGTGAATACTGGAATCATAGTAGTGAGGTGATACATTTGATTAATTTACTAAAACAGCAGCTCTAACAGTAGAGGCTGCTCTGATACAAACCACTAAATTATATTCAGGCATTATTATTCGTATAGATTGCACAGCAACCTGTATAGTGGATGCAAGAGGTATTCTGTAAGGAAACACATTTTTAAAAGAAGTCTACAGTGTCAGGTTTTTCTAAAAAGTCTTTGTAGCAATTCAGTTTGAGAGAGAGCGAGAAACACTAGTTAGGGTACTGTTTATAGCTGCTTAATAAGCCAGCCCTAGTAAATGCATAGTTCTGGTTGGTTGACAGACGGTCTAAAGTGTACGATTATTATATTTTTTTGCAGAGAAGTTCCAGGCAGTTCTTGACCACATTACAGTTCCATGTCACTTCACCAAATTAATTGAAACAAGGATCAAAATAACAGAAAATTTTAACAATGTATTTATTACTGCACAAAATACACAGAATAAACAAATACTGACTTATGAAAGAGAAAAGAAAAAGTGCAAACAAAATAAATAAATAAATTCCTGTCTCGTTAGTGCAATCATACATGCTCTCTGGCATGCTCTTTTTCTTACTCTCTCTCTCTCTCTCTCTCTCTCTCTCTCTCTCTCTGCAATAACTGCGTATCACTGTCTAGTTAAAACTTCCTAATAGCAACAGATACATTAAAAATTCACTCTACACACAAGAGTATTTTTAAGGACATAACCATGAAAAATAGACATCTGAACAATTAATTGAGTAGTGGCAACTGTGAAATATGTGGAATAATTGACTCTGCTTTGCATCTGCATTCGTTGCCTTTTAATAATCTAATGTCCCATCTCCAATTTTTCCTTAACACAGAACACTGTGAGAACAGGTACACATTTTTGGGGGGGATGTTCCAAAACTTTTAGATAATGTCAAACCCATAATGTCAAACAGACAGATAAAGCATGACCTGTCACTTGGTTTCTGGGACATCCCTAACTTATAAAACTAAACATTACAGAGAAACAAATTTAAAGCATGACTTCGGTTCCTGCTGTTAACTGTTTATCTAAAACCACATCCAACGACATGCACTATTTAAGGAATTTTCATATTCACACATCGTAAATGATATTCAGCACATATTTTCTTCTCCATGGCAGTACATGAGATTAGTGTCCAGACAAGATAGCCAGGAGAATGCGGAGCACCCTTGATACACTTTGTGGGAATTGATGAGAACTTTATTTTCCATTTTAGACAGTGGTTGTCTTCTTTGGTCAAAAGAGTAAAGCAAAAGTGTGTGAGCCATAGTAGTTAAACATCCTCGTTCTAAAAATAAAAAAAAAGACAAAATAGGACAGCATGCAAGAAATTCTCAGGTTTAAAGAATGAGCTGCATGCAGATAGTAATTAGTGATGTTTTATAATTCTTCTATCAAACGTATTTATTCATCATGACAACCCGCTAATAATGTGCACGGCAGCTTTTATCTGGGGCCTAGTATGAGATTACTTTGCTTAAGGCATTCGTGACCAAATCTGCTCTGGTAGTAGACAACGTCCTCAGCTGTCTTTTCAGTGGCAAAGTCAGTAATGCGGCACGGCCGCTGGGTGCTAAACAGTGTGTGTGGTTCTGCGCTGAGGACTCATGGCTCTCATATCTACTCCAGAATCTGGTTTAACACACAACAGAGAGAAGCAGGAATGAACTGTTATTGTGGGTGGCAGAAAGATTATGCGGCTCTAGTACAATAATAAGAAGGAGAACGGAATAGCGGTTTTGGATATTTTATTTCGCTGCGTGCACAAATCTATTTCAAGATTTCTAATGGAAGGAGAAAAAGCGAGGGGATTGCAAGTGATTGCAAGCTGTTTTATGGGACTTTTTAACCACAGAAGTTGAACAGAAGTCTAAGAAAACAGTCCCAGCAAAACATGAGTACGTCGAGTACGTAGCAATTCAATTACTGGATCCTAAAGAACGCAGTATGTAGCACAGGTCCAATTGGGGAAGTACAGAACTGCTTTGGTTTATGTTAAGGCCAGCGAAATGTAAAATCAAGGCAGTTGACAGCTACCAGGTTGCATCAATGTAGTAGTGTTATCTTTTGCAAAGGGGGAAATGTATATAATTTATGTACAAAGCACAAACAAGGTAATTGACATTCGTGATCTTTAATGATCTTACACTACAAGTAGCTTTCTATTACTACTATTTAGTGACATTACCTTAAATGTCCTAAAGCATGAACAGATGCCCTGATTTGAACTAGCCTGAACCCCATTTCAATGATGTTGAAGCCTGCACATGACACTCTGAACAGTGCTGTTTCCACATTGCAGAGCTTCATCACGTTCTAAATTACAACTTACTGTTTCAAATCCCTGTTCAGGTGCATGCTGAGGAATAGAGCCCTGTGCGCTTTAGGATTAAGACAAACACCAATTAGGAAGAAGTGTGTGTGGAACAGGTGCACAGCTCTACTGCGCTTTATACGCATGCACATGGACTGCAATAGTCTCTTCCTACGTTTTGCGTATGTAAACAACGGGCCTTATGTTCGAACCCTGTATGTTTATTGTACACGCGCGCACACACACACACACACACACACACACGCACAAGCAAGCGCGCGCGCACACGCAGCCCGTGCACGGTCAGCTTTCGGACTCGATCGCGCTGAGCGGAACTGCATTATGACAGACTTCCCGATGACAACAACGTGCCTCTTTCACCGCAGGAGCCCCGATGGAAGAAAGTTTATCGTTATATTGTGAACCGGATCGAAGCGTCAACGTGTCACCAAAGCAACGCGGAACGCGTACCCGAGGCGTGCAGGCACGAGCGTTACATAAACCGACCCGAGCGGAAGAACGCGCGAGCCCCACGCAAATCGCCACGGAACACGCCGTTACTTACCGTGGCGCGCCGAGCGCTACCGCAGTCAGTCGTCTACGCTCGGGACTCATGGAAGCCAGCGCCGCCGCGTCCCACTCTAACGAAGAGCATCTGAGAAGAAAAAAACGCCGCGCTCGGTGGATCAGCAAAGCGCGCACACACACACACACACACACACACACCGTGTTTGATCAAGCAGCGGCCTTAGGATCCTGTCGGGAGCGAGCAGCGTGCAGGAGAGAACCTCATCCTGATTGGTTGAACTGCAAATAGGAAACGCCCACAACCAGGAAACCAAAGAGCGTCGTGCTCAGGGAGGATGGACTCCGAGCGCGCGGATCTGATTAGTCAGAAGGATACGAGCATGGCTCTACGTCCCAAACAGCGTACAAGCCAAATGGCGTCCAAACGTCACGCTGTGCCCCATAGAGAACCCCATTCTCACTACAGTAGTCACATGGACATTACTAAGGGGTTTAGAGTTAGTAATGAGCTTTTACTGTGGTAAAGTCCACGAAAAATGTATGAATAAAACAAGAAGAGTAGACCCACAGCAGTAATAAAAAACTCTATATTACTCATTTCAGCCAAAACAAAAATTTACACAAGTCACTCTGAAAATTTTTATTTTTTTTTAGTGACCCTGCGAAACTTTGAAGCGTATTAATAATGAAAAAAATATACACCATAAGTCTCCTTAGATTTGCCTCTTTATGTGCTCTCTCCATGGGTCACTTGTCAACTTCTCTATCTTGGTAATATGGTGAGATTTCATCACTGAGTTTGCATCTACATTGGCTTTCCACAAAGTGCAAAGAGCACAGGTATTCACTACAACCTTTGTAAAGGTCCTGTTTCATAATTAAATTTTCTTTAAAAAAAGGTCAAAATAAACAACTGACATATTTGAATGGTTGCAAATGAGCTTTGTCCAATAAAATACACTGTATGGACAAATGTTGTGGACACCTGACCATCACAAACATATGTAGTCTTTTACCCAAACATTTGCCACAGTGTTTAAATCACAGTTGTATCAAATGTGTTTGAATACTATAACATTAAGATTTCCCTTCATATGAACGACATACCCCCAAACCTGTTGCAGCTTGGACCCCACTGAACAACTGTTTTAATGAACTGGAACACCAACTCCTCAATAATGCTTTGCTGAATGAGCACAAATCTTCACAGCCATGCTCCAAAGTCTAATGGAAAGCCCTCCTAGAAAATTCGAGGTTATTAGAACAACAAAAGGTGGACTTAATTTGAAATGAGTATGTTGTGTACATGTGGTATACTAAAAAGTATGTGGGTGTCATGGTCAGGTAATGACAAACTTTTGCTATAAAGTACTTTTCTAGGTGTATATCTGGGCCATGATCATTTTGGATCCAAAAATTAGAAATAGGACACTGTACAGATATCAGGAGCACAATAACACAAGGACTGTACATGCAGGGTGTATAGACTATTAATATGTTTAATGTTATCATAATTGTTATGACTTATATTTGGTTTGGATGATTGTTTATTTCATTTGCTAAAGACATAAAAAGTTCACAATTATTTCCCAAGCACTACAGAATGGCTGTGTGCCTCATAGAAGACTACAATAATAGATACATGTCAGTGTTTGGAGGATGCCTATCCACCCTCAGCAATGTGTAATAAAGTTTGTGTCTGTCCCTGCTTTATATACATAATGGGATTTTCATAGTTCTTCCATGAACGTGCCTTATGGGTGCTTTAATTTTAACAGCCTTTCATTCAATTCATTTTACAGCTTTCTCAGATCCTGATTTCTTTACCAGATGGCATATAAGCACCCTGAGTGAGGTAACCTACTATATGTTGGCATTGTTCATGTAGAAGCATATTGTATGCTACACTAAACTTTTAACTAATATTAAACGTGTGTGTGTGTGTGTGTGTGTGTGTGTGTGTGTGTGTGTGTGTGTGTGTGTGTGATGAATGGAAAATGTGTACTGCTAAGAGAGAAAGCCTGCACACTGGCCACACAGTCATTAAACATTTATTCAAAACATGTATTATTTCCAGATTGAACTCTGATTCATATTTTCCATTGAATACGAGATAAGAAAACGGTCAGGCCACATTAAATGTTTTGTCTTCTGGAACGATATAGTCTCAGAGATGTTCCAATGGTATAACCAGTCACCAGGACAAAAAGGAAACATCCAAGGTTTTCCTTCAGAACATTTTCTTTATCTGTTTTACACCATGTTAATGAATTAATGCTTCATTTTAATCTACTTACATACCGGACAGAAGGCATTTGGTATTCTGACGATAACCGAGGCGGTGCATAGAGCTGTAACCCCTGACCAAATGGGAAAGAGAAAGTAAAAAATCAATAGTGTGTATGTTTTTAGGAGATTATTGTTTATTGATCACTCTGCACTGGAACATCAAAGGCAAGGATTATGTACATGCAGTGGCAGGCGGGCAGGGCCAGCAAAGCCTTCTCTGCTGGCCTAAACACTATCAAAAGCACTGACCTACATTTACAACCTAAATTCTAATCTTTTTTCCTTGAAATTGTATAAATTTATTCCCAAGAGCTTATTCTCTTCATTTCGTAGCGTTTCTCTTAGCTGCACTGCTTCCAGTAGGTGTGTTAGATTTTTTGTCCAATCAGATTTCAGCCTCTATCTGCTGCCATGTCAATTTAATCTGCCCAGGGCCTGCAAAGTCTGTTCTGCTGGCCCTTCTACCATTGACAATATTATTAGTGGGTCTGTTTCTTTAACCAATCAGGTTTCATATTCGCCCAGAATAGCGTCAGAATTATTCTGTCCTCTGATTGGTTTAGAGCCAAGTTCGACTGACAAAAAACATGTGTAGCGTGATGCACACATTAATAAATCTGAGTTACACTTTTTTTTATGCCTACAGAGGAAGAAAAATTGATTTGGTCTCAAATATATTTAAAAATCCATTTTCCAGAAAAGCTAGACATCGTGAGAAGAAGTCGGCCAACCCCGAAGCTAGCTAGCTTTTCTCAGCCCGGGAAAGGGTTTGTTCTCCACTTCCGGACCAGTGAATCAGGCGGTATCACTGTATTACAGCCTCTGAGGAGCGGTGCAAATTATGAGTCTGCATCTCTGGTGAGTAGGTTGTATTTTATTGACATTTTTTATGTTTTTGTCATGTTATTAGACAAATATTGATTCTAAACTGCTCCAGATGATGTAGGTGTACATTTGTGGTGGTAGTGAAAAGGTTTGGAGATTGCTTTAGTAAAATAGTATTCAACCATTAATATGTAAAATGCCTCTCTTTCTGTAATGCTACTTGCAGTTATATTGCGTTTTTGTATAGTATCGATGGTTTCTATAATCGTGACGTGATCGTGGTGGTATTAGGAGTTGGATTAGGTCGGGTAAGTCCTCACTGAAGGCCCAGGTACCAAATACACGGCCTGCCACTGTGTACATGTAATCGTACATTCATTTCATTTTAAGACCCAATATTCATATGTGCAATACATTTTCTACACCAAGCTCTCATCATTTTACTTTTTATTCTGTTATCTCTCTATCTCTGTCCTTTATATTCATCTCCATTTGCCACCCAATATCTATTCCCAAGCTGTGTATCCCATCACGCCACACATTTACTGAGGAGAACTGCTTCACCTCATGTATAAACTTCCTTTTTTACGCTGATCAAACAGCTGCTGCTTGTATCCAAAAGACCTGCTGTTCATTAGTGAAGTTTAGATACCGGGTTTAAATATGTTCCATCAAACACTGTTATAGTTATTCTGTCAAGTTAAAACCCATATGGTTAACTAAGAGGAGGTGTACTAATCACAAGCAAAGCATGCTATAGTGAGTGCATAATGTGTGGTTTAGCCAAATGATGGCCACAAACAGTAAACTAAAGTGTTAGACAACTGTCCATATCATAGTCAAGGAAATCAGTAGTAAAAGCAAACAATCAATTATGACTAATATATCCATTGGTAATAGTATGTTAGACACAACATACTGAATGTTCACAGCAATCTATTACAAGCAAAAGAAAATCATTAATATGTGTAACATAAAATCCATACTGTTGGCTTGACAGCATAATCAATTAACATTGGGATGTAGTGTTTGCCTACTTACTAATGTTCACAGTGTGCAATAGAATGTATTCCCAAACTGTCAAATAGGACACTATAAGCATGGGTGAGCATGTTGGGCACAACAAAAATGAGGGCCATGTTTGCACTATTTGGAACAGGGTGTGTAGTTGTATCATTATACATGGCATATGTGATATTTGGTTTGGAAAGTAATTTGTTAAAAAAAAAAAATGTTAGAAATATGAAACATGAACTGATACATCCATTGCAAAAACTTCACAATATAATATGCAAATGTGTTCTGCCAGTGATTATTTAAATGGTCAATATGATCAGTGAGGATTTAGGAAAAATTGGATTCTGTAAAGCAGTCAATAACATCTAATATATTTATCTTTAGATACCAAGGGAACCCTTATAACAACACTACGCTGCCTAAGGATTCTTGAAACGCTCATTGAAATGATTGCAGGATGTTGCAGCATTATCAGGGTTATACATAAACCCTTTATCAGAACCAAATCCTTTAAGAGTGTAGAGTGGTATGATGAGAGGCAGATGAGTAACTTGGGACAGGCACTTATAGACTGGTGACCTACTGGCAATCATCAACATTATAATTTTGAACTGGCTTGCTAGTATAAGTGTTTTTTTCTTTCTAAGTGTTAATAATGTAATGTCACTTCGAAACAATAGGAAGGTGACTCTTCTAACAGTGTTTATCTCTTCACTTGTATCCTACAAAACTGGCTATTCCAATAGGCTTCATGATGATAAAGAAAACTCAAATATTTCCATGTGCTTGAACCAGTAGTTCCATTTCAGGAATTCGAGCTGCGTCGAAAACGCTTTGGGAACGCCTAGCGTTGTTCACGCTCTGAGTCACGTGTAAAATCTGGCCAACAGGCAAGTCGTGACATTATTGGCGGGCGATGTCGCGTAAACAAGGAAGCTACAAAATGGGTGAGCGATGGTAATGGGGGCCCTACACGCAGCCGATGTGTTGTTTGCTCAGCTTAGGAGCATGCTCAGTCGGCTCTTGAGGGAGTCGACTGTTTTTAGCATTTTTAGTTTTTTAGCATTTTAGTTTTTGGCATTTCTCTCGCGCGGCTCAGGTCCTGCTCTTGCCGAGGTGAAGCGGAGCCGAAGGTCCTAGCAGAGGGCATGGAAAAGGATAAGTCCTCTCCAGCCTTTCCTTCTGGGCCGAGCTCCCGTTCCCCGGGGGAAGCACTTGCTTCAGCAGTTCCTTCATCAGGCGCGGGTACCGCGAAGCTCCTTATTTCTTCCTCTGAGGAGGGAGAATTTTCAGATGCTAGCAAGCCAACGGACTCCACACAGCCTGTCCTGTTCGAGGAGCTCCTGGAAGTAGGTCGCGAAGCTAGAGATAGCTTGGCTCAATGAGAAGCGGAAGCAACACGTTTCCACCAAGCTGGATGAGCGTTTCCTGCGGCACAGCCTCTGCCACGGGGCCTACCGTTCTTATCCGACCTACACACTGAAGTGTCTAGGTCCTGGGAGACCCCATATGCGGCCCGTACCTTTGCCCTGCATTTGCTATATGCAAATACAGTAGGGTTCAGGGAGTGCAGCTATGCCCAGGGTTGAAGAGACACTAGCTAGCTATCTCTCCCCAGGTGATGCATCGCTGCGGTATCTGGTATAAAAGCCAATTCGGCTCTAGTAGGTAGGGCTTACGCAGCAGCAGGTCAGGCCGGTGGTTGCTTCCACACGATAAGTGTGTTGCAGGCATACCAGGCTGACCTGCTATGAGAGATGGACGAGGGATTCAGCTCAGTGGCTGAGGATTTAAGAGTTACATCGCGCTGTGACCTTACCCTCAGGGCCACCAAGGTACGGCACAGGCCGAAGGTTGGTCCATGTCAGCTCTAGTAGCCCCAGAAAGGCTTCTAAGGTAACACCCTTACTTCCTCAACGCCACCAGGAGGCCAGACTGTTAGCTCTCCCACAAGACGTGCCTCAGAGTGCAGTCTCCCTCTGCCAGTGACTCCACTGGGGATAGAGGGGACCCGGGCCTGCTCAGTAAGCATTGATGGCTGCAGGGGATTTCCCCAGCTGTTCTGAGAGGGTCAGAAGCCAGGCTCGAGAGGCTTGTTCTCCGATCAGACTTCCGAGTAGATGAGGGGGCCAGGCTGTTAACTCTCCCACAAGATGTGCCTCAGAGTGCAGCCTCCCTCCCACGGGTGTCTCTCTCTATTTCTGCCCGAAAAATTACTGCGAATTTGGGAGACCTGCCGCCTCTTAGGAGGCCTCAACAGCTGCAGGGCATTGCTCCAGCCGATCTGGGAGGGTCAGAGACCAGCTTCGAAAGGCTAGTTCCCCTAAGAGATTTCCTGGCAGCTTGGAAAGGCCTGCCAGAAGTATCTCAGTGGGTCCTGCACCTTGGTGGGACACAAGCAGACTCTGGTCCTGAAACAGGAAAAGCACACCCTCCTAAGGAAAGGGGCCATCAAGATGGTTCCCCCCTTAGTAAGAGAGACAGGCTACTGCAGCTAGTACTTTGTTGTTCCGAAGAAGGATGGCAGAATGTGGCCGATTATCAATCGTGAGGCTCAGGTTCAGGATGCTCACTCTCAGGAGATCAAGTCTGAGGACTGGTTTGTCACGATAGATCTAAGAGACGCCTTTATCCACATAGCCATCCTTCCTACTCACAGGAGGTTTCTGAGGTTTGCTTTCGTGGGCGAAGCTTACCAATATTGGATCCTCCCATTCAGCCTAGCACTCTTACCCCACAATTTCACCAAGTGCATGAATGTGGCTCTAGCTCTGCTACGGCTTTAGGGCATCCGCATTCTTAATTGTATTGACGATTGGTTGGTATTAGCTCGATCAGAGCTTCTGGTGATCCGGCATCGAAATGTCGTTCTCGCCCACATGAAGGAATTGGGGTTAAGTCTAAACGCAAAGAAGAGTGTACTTTCTCCAGTACAGAGAACCACCTTCTTAAGCGTAGTGTGGGACTCGACTGTGTTGCGGGCACAATTGTCTCCTGCTCGGATCAAAGTCATCCTCACTGCAGTCAAGAGAGTTAAAGCAGGCCAGTCACTTACTGTGTAGCAGTAAGAGCAGTTTACATCCCGGGCCGGTTGAATTGGAGAGCAGACGCCCTTTTGAGGCAAGGGCAGAGGCCCGGGGTATGAAGGCTTTACCCCGAGGAGGTGAAGCAGATATGGCAGAGATATTACAGAGCCCAGGTGGACTCAGGAGACTTCATACTGTCTCCTCTGGTTCTCTCTCTCTTACCCAGCAGTGGACGCAATGGTGCAGACGTGGCCGAGGCTACACCTTTACGCCTTTCGCCCTATCGTGCTGCTCCCGGGAGTTCTGGAAAGAATCTGCCAGGAAGGAGCTTGTCTTCTCATGGGGGCACCTCGATGGCCGAGTAGACCATAGTTTACAGACCTGCTGTCCCTCTTAGAGGGACCTCCTTGGGAATTCCTCCCAGAAGGGATCTCCTTTCACAGGCAGGAGAAACCCTGGTTCACCCCCGCCCAGAATTATGGAAGTTGTGGCTGTGGCCCCTGAGGGGGTACAGCTCCTAGCAGCTGGTTTCTCTACTGAGGTAGTAGAAACCATGCTCCATTCCAGATCTCCCTCCACAAGGAGGTTGTGTGCCAATAAATGGCATCTGTTCACCATGTGGTGTGGGCACCACCAGTTGGACCCAGTCAACTGCCTGGTCGGTTCAGTTCTGGAGTTCTTCCAGGAACAGTTTGCCACAGGATTGGCTCCATCAACTCTGAAGGTTTACGTGTCCACTATCGCGCTTATTGTACCCCGCCAGCGGGGCAGTCGACGGGAAAACACCCCTTCGGGACACGTTTCCTACGGAGGCTGAGGCCCAGGATACGACCCAGAGTGCCTGTGTGGGACTTGGCCGTTGTAATGGCGGCTCTATCTGAGCCTCCCTCCGATCCCTTAGGTATCTGCCAGTTAAGACCGCCTTTCTTCTGGCAATTTTCTCCCTTGGGAGGGTCAAAGACCTACAGGCTCTTTCCATGGCCCGTCTCTCCTGGCGCTTGCCCCTGGCATGGCCAACTCTTTTCTCTACTCTAAATCAGGGTATCTGCCTAAGGTGCCTTTCTTTGTGTTATGAATCCTCTGGTCTTCCCCACTCCCTTTGGAGTCAAGGCTCATTCCACCCGGGGTATGGCAGTATCTATGGTCTGGTCCATTACAGTTTCTCTCCAGGACTTTGTTACGATGTGGGCTGATTTACCCTGCTGTCCTTTGTCAGGTTCTACAACCTCGACATACGTCGCCCACCAATGACGTCACGATTTGCCTATTGGCCGGATTTTACACATGATTCAGAGCGTGAACAAATCAAGGCGCTCCCAAAGCGTTTTCGACGCAGATTTCGTTCCCTCAGGGAACTAGGGTTACATACGTAACCTAGTGACGGCTCATCCCAATTGCGTTAGCATGATGGAAATTCTGCAGCATTCTTCCAGTATACTTCTGTGTATATGTGCTTGCATGCAATGACAAAATAGTCCTTCTCTTTACATGTACAAAATAAAAAACACCTACAAAAAACAAGCAAGTTGATTTGCTAATATGGATTATGTTAGTTTGAATATTTGCAATAATAAATGCAATGTTGAAAATGTCTGTTTATGCACATGGAAACACTGGACAACACTGGGACAACAAACCCTTAGATTTGTAGATTTTCATCCTGACAGTTCCTTGTCACATTATATTTCATATATATTTTATGTTCATCAGGAATATGTGCACAGCACTACTTTCATTCTCATGCTTGTGCAGTTATTATTTTTGTCTGTACCTGCCTGTAATATTTTCTAACCAACTATAAAATTCTATTTCCCACAACAAAATCAAACTTGTAGAGGTATTTAACCGCCCTGACCCCAACCAGACTGTTACTGAGAATACAAAATTATTAACTATGCAGTGCTACACATTTTTTTTGTGTTTGTCATAAAAGCATCCTATCTGTCTGCTCACCCACAAAAACAGTAAAAGTAAGAAAGCCTCCCACTCACATGCACACATCTGGTCTTAACTGAATGAACAATGTGCCTCCTATTCATATTTCTATAAGTATCTGTTTAGTCCAAATCATATTTGGTTACATCAGCTTTGTGATATCCAAGAATCCTGGATTTCCCAATTATATAAATACACTACTTGGCTGAAAGTATGATCATCACACCCATAAGCCTTCATCAAACTGTTGCCATAAAATTTAAAGCACACTGTATAGAACTGTAATACACAAACTGTATAGAATGTCTTTTTTTCTATGTTTCTAATGTTTTAGCATTAGACAGTGTTGAACCCTAGTTGAACACCTGTGTGGTAAACTGGAAAACATATTGTACCCCAAGCCTCCTCACCTAAAATTCACCTGACATTAGTGGAGCTCTTGTGGCTAAATGATAGCTGCTCTTAATGTCCCCAATCCTCTACTGCGTCCATTACTTCCTTTAACTAGTCAAAAGGTGTCCTTTATTCCTACACTCCCAAATCCACTCTGGGGATCTCAAGAAGAAAGTAATAAATGTGACTGGAGCTGACTGTAAAGCAGGTTGTGTTCTACACTGAGATAAGGCAAGGGAACATTCAGGAAAACTACTGCATTTTTCCCTGAGAGCCATCATAGCACTCCTGGAGGGCTAGTTTAATAACAGTGTTGACTGATGTTGGTGCTGACAGCTGTGGTAGAAAAAGAGTGGTGACAGTGACTGTTGTCTCTGTAGAGGTAGAAGGAGGCTGAAATACTTGTTGTAACTGTTGTACATGTTCTCAAGGGGCTTCACGTTTTGGGCCACAGTCATGTTTGTTGTTGCTTGACTGACTGTCTTTTAGAGGTGACAGCTTGTCAAAGGAAAGGCATAATCTTAGTCAGAATCATGGACAAATCATAATGGCTGGAAGAATGTAGTCTAAAAGGGCTGTTATAATGGGTGACTAATGAAAAATACTAGTAGCTGCTGGTGTTCAGGCAGGCAACAGTAAGTGTTACTAAGCCAAACCAGAAGAAGGAATGGCTAAAATTAAGATAACAATGTTTTAATGGAAGGACGAATAAGCCACCTTGCAGGTTTGCTTCCCATTTTCATTTACAGCACAAGATTAGAGTTTAAGGGTAAAAATGTTGGAATTTACTAACTTGACCTGGATTAGTAAAGATAAATGTGTGTAAAAATACATACAATCATTACAGGACCTAAAACAATTTGCAAACCAACTAAACCAGTCTGTGAAAGATTCTCTCTTTTAAAATGTGTGCAAATGCATGTTTTGTCCGTTTCACTTAAATAAAAATGCATGCTAACTAAAAGTAAAAACATCAGTTGAAAACAGTTATGCAAATATATTATATTAGTACCTGCTTTGTGATTTAATAATCCTAAAAGTCATGTGGGAATCATCTTTAAATGTGTGTGTGCGTGTGTGTGTGTGTGTGTGTGTGTGTGTGTGTGTGTGTGTGTGTGTGTGTGTGTGTGTGTGTGTGTGTGAGTGAGAATGATTCTGGCGTCTGAGAATGCTACTGGCTTTTGATCAAAAAAACAAAACCAGTTTTATTCAAGTTTTTTCAATATGATGTTTCATAAAATCATGAATTAATATTCACTGCACCACTGCACCTTTCATAACATTATTCACAGGGAGCCAGTTAAAACAAACACACTCTTGCATACACTCTTATTATACATACATAATGTGTTTTGAACAATTTTTGAGCACAACGTTCTACTTGACAAAAAAGTTATGTATACGTGTGCTTTCAGGATTTTTACTCACCCAGGAGTCTCCCTGAGATATACAACTTTCTACAGAAGGAATGTCCAATCTTGTCCACAAACGTCTGGTGTGGGTGCAAGTATTTATTCCAGTCATGCAAGTCCACACCAAATACTACCTGTTTATAATATACCTTATAATGTTTGGAATATACCTTATAATATGTACAATACCTACATGTGTCTCATAAGAATTCTCTACAAATGTTAAAAACTTTAATCTGTTTGATGGGGTGTAACATAATCTCTATTTATCTGTTTTTTGTCTGTAGTGACCGAGATGTAGACTATATGTTTTTTTGTTCTTTTCTTGCTTGCTTTCTTTCTTTCGTTCTTTTTTTCAGTTTCTTGCTCTTGTTCTCCTTCTTCTTATTATTGTTCTTGCTACTAAATTTTAAACTCTCCCACATTTTCCTTCAATAGACTGGAAAACGATATATAAAAATCAAACAAGAAACCAACACAATACCAGCACAGTTTTTTCAACCTCTGCTACATCACTTGTGTTTATCATTGATTTCAACCAGATTTGTGAGGGGAACTGTCTGTAGTATGAGTATGAACAGGTGTATGAACATCATACAGTCCTGACATGAGCATGGACACAACCTTTCTGTTTGTCTGGGAATGTCTTTTGTGCTCCATCCAGGATTCCTTTATTATTATATATTCATATTTGTATCCTTGCTGAATAAGTATCAAAAAGGCTTCTGTTCCACTACATTCCAGAGCACTAAAAGGTTGACTGTGTCCATTACAATACAGAAGAATCTGTGTCATTGGTAGTGTTTTCAGATACTCTACTTTTAAAAAGGTTTCAGTATCCTCATTCTAATTAGCATATTCAGCTAGACCAACAGAAGACACAGGCATTCAATTATATGCATGGCTGTGTCAAAAACAATTTTTTGAAAATATATAAATTTTTGTGCTTCTCCTGCTCCTAAGAATGACTGATGGTACTGTAAAAATAAAAATATCTAGGAAGAAAAACTCAGTGGCAGGCACAGTGGCAGGGACCCTAGAGCGCTGAAGTGTAAATTGTCTGGCTTCAGTTTTAAAACAATCAGTTCCAAACTGCCTCTGGAAAGATCTAAATAATACGACTATCCACAGACAAGCAATGTGCAATGTCAGGAGTAAAGCTCACTACTGTTGGACTCCAGTGCAGTAGAAACATGTCCTCTGGAGTGATGAATCACACTTTACTCGCTGGGTTTGATCTGATGAATACTCCCTGCCTTATTGTGTAATGCTCACTATAAAGCACAGAATAGGGAGAACTAATAACCTGTGATAGTTTTTTTGTATTCAGTAAAGCATTGTTTAATTCATATCAAAACAATAACACAATGTACCTCTGGACACTAAGATATGCAGTACTTTACCCTACTCACTCCAAACCAAAATTTTTTGTTTCTTAATGGCTTCTGACCAAGTATAGGGGTGTCTTTAGTGTGGATTTAGGGCAGTGAAAGCTTGATGGTTAAGGCTGTGTGTTACTAATAAGAAGGACAAGGATTCAATCCCAAGCATTGCCAAGCTGTCACTGTTGAGCTACAAAACCCTTAACCCTCTTTGTTCCAGGACTGCTGTATCATGTCTGACCGCAACTTTCTAACAAGCTTGCTTATGTGAAGGGAAGAATGTCACATTCTACAAAATGTATATGTGACAATTAATGGGCTTGTTAATGTGTGTATAAACATTGTATAAACATTAAAATGAATAATACTTCAAAGTCAGACAAAAAAAATGTTCAAATTGCATTGTACTACATCTAATGCAGATAATGTAATGTAAAGTTCAGTATTTCTGTCTGATAAATACCTACTTGGATAACAGGTCCCTTGTTTACAAAGGGAGATTTTTAGAAAAATGCTTCAGAGCAGAAAAGAAGAATTTAGCTGTTCTGGAAAGTACCTCACCTCAACCCCAATGAACACATTGCACAAAAGGAATATGCCCCATTTAACCTTTCATGATTTTGTCCTTATGCTTCACCGCAAATGGACTTTGCTCTATTGTTACATGAGAAATCCCAGGCAATGGTCATTGGCACAGCTATCATCATCTGCATGTCATCAGAGGGGCACTTAGTTTCACACAAGGCAAAATGATCACAAATGAAGGAGTGGAATTCCAGTGTATTTTGTATGAATAGAGTCTCAATTGTGTTATGATGTATCAATGTTTAGTTTGACACAGGTGCTGTCATTAAGAATGGCATAAAGAAATGCTTATTTATTCATCTGATATACATAGTCATTCACTATTGCCATATGGCATGGTCACATTATGCGTCATTGTCATGTGGACGGCATACAATCGAAAGTCATAGTGCATATTGACAGCAGTACACTTATTTCTTTAAGTAATAATCTCTTTAATCAGTGTATCTCCTTTTAAGAGTCTAAACTAGGATTTTGCTTATAGGATCTTTTTCTCTATTATTCTTAAAAGAAACTTTTTTGGGTGTTAACTGTTACTGAAACACTGTCATTCATATGTCTGCCTGTCAGTATCAAAGAGCTCTCTGGCTGTCTTCACTTTTCTCACAACAAACCACATAAATATTGATAGACAGTCAGGTAGGTGTTCTGATATATTTATTGAAATTCCAAACTGAACATGACTTAACACAGGCACAGAAACAGGGCTGTGGGCCTGTTTGTAAGGATTGTGTGTCTGTTTGTATGCATTGGATGACTCATTCTTTTGGTCCCTAGGAATATGGTAATAATGAAGACCTGGCAGCTAGCAGCAACTCATATCAACTCATATTTAGCAAACAGAAACACCGGAGGGGTGCCAGGAGTGGCGAGGATGCATGAAAACAAAATGCATGGCCGCCCTTCAATTTCATTTGCTTTCCCTGAGTACAAACTGTCACTGAGGCAGCAGAGAACAGTAATTTTCTGTGTCATAAACATCACACCATTTAGCAGTGTAAATGAACTGCACGGCTTACATTTGAGCAACAATTCAAATGCATCTTTTCTTGGCAAAGGGGTTCACGCTCTGTCAGACATGGTATGAGTGAAAATGTGAGAACGGAAGGAAACAGTGCCTAACCTGCTGAGAAAGTCACCCCTGAGGAGACAGATGGACGATGAGGCATTTGAAGCACAGGCCATGTTCAAAATTGTAACAGAAAACTCCAGTCTGCATTTATCAAAGGAACCTGCCCAGATTGCTAATATCATATCTAATATCCTTTTGTTCTAATACTCTTTCCACTTAAATATGCTAGAGACTGGGATAAGAATGTAACACTTCATTTTATAAATATTATTTAGATCAATGTGTCATATTTGCTAGCTACCTTAAATTATGAAGTTTGTATGTATTTTCATAAACAAGCTTTCTGGTATGAACAAAAAAATATGTATATATGTGACCTGTGATTTTTGTTTTCCATGAAAAAAAAAAATAATAATAAAAAAAAAAAATTATATATATATATATATATATATATATATATTTAAAACAAAGAAAATAATATTATTATTAGCAGTCCCAAATTCACTTCACTTTATATCTGTAGTACAAAGATTACGGTTTTTACTCACAGTGTTGTCGATAATATATTTTGCAATTCACACCTGTAGTATCTGTAGAAATAAATGAAAATAATTGAGGCATTTTAACTCAGATATTTTTTAACCTCACAATAATTGCACAGCCAACAAAAAACATATATTGTTTTTCCAAATAATACTTTCAATTTTGCAGGTAAGAAATGTAGATATATAAATATAGTGTATAGGGTGTATAATATACTGTATATGCATTATAGTAAATTTAAATATATAATAAAGCATGTAAGTAAATGCCATATAATAGTCAGTGTTTGATGTCATATGGCATTATCAATAACCAATGCCTATTTTGGAGGAATATAAAATATTATTGCACATTGCACTTATTAGCTCTTAAATCATGTATGCATGTATTCACTAAAGTGGGTTGCTTTTATGTTTTATGTAAAGTATTACTTGTAAATACACTACATTATAATCTTTCCATTTCATTGCTCAACATTCACATCAGTTACTTTAAAAGGTTTACTCTAGCAGATGTCAGGGGTCATCAAATTTGGCATTATATTTTAATGTCAATTTGACAAGTCTGTTTTTTACTGAAATGTTGTTAGGTAGCTTTACTGTGAAAACCTGTACACAGATCCAAAATGTCAATAGCATGTTCAAGAATGAGGGAAAGGTCAGGCGATGAACAAACAGTGTAAAGTAGAAACTGAATGTAAAAACCAATAAAAGATTTATGAATCTGGTAGACAATAAGAGTACTTGGTAATGACTGATGAGAAGAGAGTGATGGATGGATGGATGGATGGATGGATGGATGGATGGATGGATGGAATGATAGATAGATAGATAGATAGATAGATAGATAGATAGATAGATAGATAGATAGATAGATAGATAGATAGATAGATAGATAGATAGATAGATAGATAGATAGATAGACACAGACACACAGACTGACAGACAGACAGTGTGTGCTGGGAGCAATTGACATGGGAACAGTATTAATTTTGACAGCAAATTTTGATTTAGTCTTAGTTATAGTCTCTTGACTAAAAATGGCATTTAGTTTAAGTTATAATTTTGTCATCTGAATTGTTTTAGTTTTCATCTAGTTTGAGTCAACTAAATACCATAAGATTTTAGTCAACTAAATCTACAGTAAATGTAGTCGACTAAAATCGAATAGGTTTCGTTCAATTGTAATGCATTTAGTATTTCTTTAAACTTTTCAAACACCTTATATATTTCTGGAGAAACATGTTAATATGAATGATGTAAAGGTTCAAAATTGCAATACTGTGACATAATACATCTTTATTTAAATAAAGAAAAAACTCTTCTCCTAGAGAAACAAGTATTCATTCATGTTTGTATTTTATTTTCAGGATGTTTGTTAATTAGATACAGAACAGTCCCCCTTCTCCTCCATCATTAGAACAGTCTCTCATCTTCAGTCATTGTGAATGGTAGTCCTGTGGATCCAATCTATTTTGCTATGGTTTTCTCCTTGGATTGTTGTTCTTTACAGTCACTTTTGTAAATGTTGCAATTTTCATTTTGACTGCAAAATATTTTTTGGAACTTGTTGGCTCATTTTTTGCCATTAGAAGTCTTTTATATTTGTGAGGTTGAAAAAGGAGAAAAAACAAGTTAATATAATCATTTCTTCTCTCACACACTCCTCACACTCAATCACATACATGCACACGCATAGAGAGAAACTGATTAAAGCAATCAAATTTAACAACACAGCATAGTTTACATTATTTAAATGAAGTATAGATTAATTGCTACAAAAAGTTGCTACAAAAAGTTACAGAGAAAGCTAAGAAGGTTATTCAGTCAGGATCAGTGAGTGATTTTGTCCTGAATGTCCATTATGCCAGCTGTGGGTAATCGAGCAATACTTATTGTCAAGCCCTGTATCATATTTCAAGTTTAGCAAAACACACTAACTAGGGTAAGCTCTTAAATAACATTTATAAACCAAAGAGTAAAAAAGAACATTTAAGGTGCTGGCCTTCTCATTAACTTCAGCATGAGTCGTCAAAAATGGCATTTCAAGGTTCATTTTGAAAGTTTTGTGTGGTGGGTAGATCAGTGCAAAGCTCGTTATAATTAGTTTACGAAAGTGTCAATTAATTTACGTCGTAGTTTTTCCCATTACAACTGATTTTTATTTAGTTTTCGTCTCATTTTGGTCAAGTGATCGTGGACAAAAATTATGCCCTTCTAATGTCTTCCATGACTCCTTGTGATAAATGTCCACAAGATTACCGGGGTTCTGAGGGCGGCATTTTCATCATTTTTTGTGAAGGTGCCAGGAAGTATGTGACCACATGTCACCTACAATTTCATCAAGTTGAATGGTGCCTTGGTGATCCTTGCATTACACCACTCGAATGGTTTCTGCTGCATTCAGTGTGGACACTTTGCAGCTTGTGATGATGGTTGGAGATACAGTTTTCCTGTCCATCAAAGTGGGGTATGTTCATTTCATCTCATCTCTTCACTTTGGTGAATGTATCTCTTTATGTTACTAGTGCCCATATTTCATACAGTACTAGGAAACTCTATATTAGTTTCATGCTGCGTTTTCCTTACTTGTATTGTTGATTAGTTATCTCTTTTAAAGCTGTTTGCTACTGGGTCTATGGTTATTTAACATTAGAGTGGTTTGATGGCTTTCCCTTGGTATACCATGCACTGAGACAATTAGCAAACTTCAGGCCACTGTGTAAGGTCACACATTAGACATGCAACCACGGTTGCCCTGGACAGAAGAGCGCAGGTTTCACTTATGTGTTATTGAGAAATTCTCAATAGAGAACGTTTTAGATTTGTGAATTATTTCATCATACACTCACTTGGCAAGCTGGCATACACATTATCACTAAGATATGACTTGGTTCAGTCAGTTGATACTATAAAAAAAGTTTTAAAAGTTCATATGACCCCTTTTCAACAAAATATATTTTGGAAAGTTGACATTAAAATTGACAAAGACAGTCTTTATAACAGATAGACTAAACTGCATGACAACCTGCATGAGATGTAAATGTGCGTGAGATGTTGCGGTTAATTCTCAGCCAGATCAAGTGTAAGCATATAACCATTTCCAACAGTTGAAGCTGTTCACTTCACAATTATTTCCCTTGTGGAAGGTTCATGAGGAAATCCTACTAGAATGTACTGGCAGCCAAGAAAACACATACTCATTGCTGTATAATCTCCATATAATCACTAAATGATGACAAGGACAAACTAACCTTGATGTTGCAAGATGGTTCCAATGACTCCCTTTCAATACCCAGGAACAAGAAAAGAGCATGTGCAGTGTTCAGCGCAGAGTGCCAATAAGTACCATGCACCTGCACCATTATTTAAACGTCGCATAAAGAAAAGCTGAGTGATTTTATCGAAAGCATTCCACCATGTACCACTGTCTTGGCCTCGTCCATCTTTATGCACTTCCTCTCAGCTCTGAGCACTTACAGATGTTGTTTGCCGTAATAAATGTTTTAACTCTTATGGTAGTTCTTGTTACTCTAAAACACATGATGTTACTAAAAGAATCAAGGTTTCTTGCCATATTTTAATACAATAAATGAATAAACCAAAATTAATTAATATGACTAGCGTTGCATGTAATTAGCACTGCCTCTTGCTTTGGTTTGTCATAACTGTTAGTTCTCAGTCTATTATTGTTTGGGTAGCCAGAAGTGCATAGTAAACTCCAGCTTCTCCAATAAAATAGCTGTTCTTGTTTTATTGGAGAAAACAGGAACACTGGGTTCCTTATGTCAGGCAAAGTGCCAATCAGGCTAGGATAACTATGTTTTTTGTTAAACTGACAGCAGGAACTCAAGTTCAAATTCAGACATGTAGCTACTAAAACAGACAATAAAAGGTCAGTGCTGTCAGAAACACCTATTCTTAGTCAATAGATTATTTTCTCTGAGAGGAAAATAACATGCTATTACAACATGACAAATGAAGATGAAATGTGCTTTTTTAGTCTTTTAATGTGTAGGGCAGAATTTAATATTGTCCACAACAAAATTCAACAAACAATAACATTTATTTTGACAAACAAAACATTTAGTGTGCTTTAGTTTAGTTTTTTTTAAATACAGCAAGAATCCAAAAACTATATTTTTGTATATAATAAGGTATTTTCATTTATTCATTCATTTATCTTTAGTAAACACTTGTGAGGGCTGTGGAAATAAACCCTAGATGCGATGAGCCTCTGGTTACCATGTACACACATGGTGAGTTTTTAGATACTAATATTCATATACCCCATATTTATTAACCCTTTTGGCATGTCTGCCTCCCCGGACTGCATGGCTTATTTTCCTAGACATAGCAATTATTCTTCTTCTATATGTCATGTCTTTTTCAAATCAAGTCTGGAAACAATGTTTTGCATTCTTTTCTTGTTTTCTTGGCACTTTTTCTTGCTTTTATTTAGAAACCATAAGAAGTGCAAACTTTTGCATTGAACCCTAATTAGTTTCTGCTACAGGATGTATGAATACACTGTCCATAAATATTAATATGCGCTCCTGTGCTCATATTGTCTCTGCCGAGTTCATTAGGTTACACCACACATCAACATGGAAAAAGCCTGGCATCATCGTCATAGCACTTCAGGTTTATTTCCACAGAACAAAGATCTCTGTGTAAACTGCTATTAATAAACATATACTGTAAATACTTATATTTCAATGAAAGTATGTATGTAATCAGTTCAGTGTTGCTGTGCTCTAAATATTTCCATTAGTGGATCATGGGCAGAATGTCATCTGTCAGTCACCCATCCACTGTAAATTCAGTGTCTCCAGATCCTTTCTGTTAAAGCCAGTGTGAAAGTGCAGCTGTGTCGCAAGTCAGGAATGAGTGAGTGCTGTTCTTCATCAATTGCTATCATTAAAAGATATAGTTTAACAAGAACACTCATGTCTGCAAATTTTACAAGCCGTTTCCACATCCATTTCACACATAAGTCAGATATCCATGTTCAAAACCAATACACAAACATTGCAAACATCTCCCTCAGCCCGGAAAGTAAGCCTGCATGATAGATTAACCTCAGGAATGAGAAAAATCTCCAAATGAAGCCATAACACTCCTTTGTCAGACCGCTAGTCTCTGTTATGGGGCCTAATTACAAAGGAAATTCTCTATTGGAATCTCTACAGAAAATGAAGAACAAATCTAAAATATCTCCAGGCCTTAGTCCCTCAGCATTATCAGCATGTAGCTGCAGGTTACCAAGTTCAAATGCAAAGCAGAACAAATGGTTTTAATAAGATCATCACCTCATGGCATTTCATTGAACAACAGCTTAAACAGATGTTTAACTTTTCAAAAGGACAATAAAAAGTACATCGGCTTGAATAGTACCTGTTTTAATGCAGCTTATGGTGTTGTTATGGTGTTTCCCAGGAAACCGACACTAACATACTTAGATGTCATTCATGTATTATCCACCTATTACTTCTTTTCAGATGCAGGTGTGTGTGTGTGTGTGTGTGTGTGTGTGTGTGTGTGTGTGTGTGTGTGTGTGCATGCGTGTTTCAAATTAAGTGATGTAATATGCTGGTTTATATGTAAGGAACAAAACCTGTCAGGATTTGTTGTTAAAGGAAACCAACAAATTTTTTTTTGAGGTGGTAGCGCAGCGATTAAGGCTCTGGGCTACTGATCAAAGGTCGAGGGTTTAAGCTCTGGTATTGCCAAGCTACCACTCTTGGGCCCTTGAGAAGGCCCTTAACCCTCTGTGTTCCAAGGGTGCTGTATCATGTCTGACTCTGCACTATAACCCTAGCTTTAAAAAATGGTTGAGAAATTCAGTGGGCTGTAACGTTTATGTGACAAATAAAGGCTCTGTCATACATTACCGTATTTTTTCGGACTATAAGCCGCTACTTTTTTCCACGTTTTGAACCCCGCGGCTTAAACAATGAATCGGCTTATTTATAAATTTTCCTGGGTTTTTCCCGGTTTCACAAACTTCAAACCAAAAAACTGAGCGACATAACATTAGACCAATTAAATTTCCGAACGGAAAGAAAAAAACGCACCTTACCTGTGTTCTGAGCTGCACGGCATCTTGAGAAAAAAAGTTTTTTTTAAACGCACGACGATGCCAAAAGATAAACTCCCGAGAGAAATTGTTGTGAAAGGAAGGAGGAAGACAGTGAACAATGACTTTCTTGGTCGGTTACTGTTTAGATACAAGCCGTTGTAATGCGTTGAGTCTGGGTGAAGGGAGAGCTCGCTAACTCCAGTTGCAACAGAAATCATATAAGCTCAGGCAGGTTTCCAAAACTTGTGCTTTTTTATTTTTCTTGGCAACAGCGTTACGGGTTAGTCAAAGAAAATAATAAGGACATAATCCTCATCTTGCACACATGCAGTAATACCGGAAAACGCAGTGCCAGGCTATTCCCAAAATACCACTATGCTCCTAAAAAAAGCGCAACATATTTCTCCCATTACACCGTGTGTAACATGTTTTTGTTTAAGCCTGTGTAAGTTCATTAGTTTCAGTGTAGACTTAAATAAAAATATTTGTAAAATTCAGCGGCTTATATATGGGTGCGCTTTATAGTCCGGAAATTACGGTATGTTCTTATTGATGACGCACCTGCATTGTTATTAGCATCTATTTGTTACCTCTACCAAGCTTATCATTAAATCATTTACTATACATATCAGCTTTTTTTCTGTGAAAGTTAATGAAATAAAAAAATAAAAAAATCCAAGAAGCTGGAATCAAATGTCTTCTGCTGTAATTGGTGCAAAACCTAAATTGTTGCAAAGTGCTAACTGTGGAAACACTATCTCAAAACAGTAGACAAACATCATCCCATAGAAAACTTTATTATTTCATCACTTTAGGCCAACTTTGTTAAATAATGTTTATTACTAGTCTTAGCACTTCCATTATGTGAATCCAATTCCTGTGTATGAGCAGCTCAGATAGAAACAGAAACATTGTAGAACAAGTGCATTAATATAAATCTGTTATTTGAAATACAGTCTGCACTATGGACCAAGACTGTCTGACCAATCAGATGTTTATATTTAACAGCACGATGGTTACATCCTTTTAACTTACAAACAAAAGTTACAAGACTCTTAAAAGAGATCCCACTCAATCTAACCAGATAGAAGTAAAGATTCAACTTCCAAATAACTGCACCTGGATGACCAAATATTTTCACAGATACAAACCGTATAGTCAAACTAAACACCACTTAAAACCACACCACAACCAATTAACCCTAAGCTCCAGCACATAAGCATGCCTGATGGAGGTGTATTGCGTAAGCTACTGGAACTGCGGGCTTTATATATATATATATTTTTTTTTTTTTTTTTTTTTTATAAGAATCCTTCAGACAGTAGAAATTTACATTAGCTGGAGAGCATTTCTTTTCACACAATGTGTTTCCCTGGAGAAGAAAGCAATGTTACTTTATCAGTGTCAACCACCATTGCTCCAGAGGGGGACAAGAGAAATATTAACATCTATAACAGCCAAAATAATTCTGCCAACAGCAGCTTATAGCAACAGTAAAATCATACTAAACCAAACTGGAAAATTTTATCTACAAAACGTGTTATGTCCCCCTTTTTTAAACAGTATATAGATTCATTAAGGAACTAAACTAGGGACAAAATCCAAGATAGCCTGATTCTCCAACTGACTAGGATATGGCTTCTCACATCACCAGGATATCTTGGCAATTTATCATCTGAGCAGATACCTTCTGATGCAGCTGATTTAAAACATCAGCGCTGTAAAGTGACAACAGGAGGGAACGTCAAGGAGAAGAATAACAGTATAAATGGAAGTTTGTTCCTCAGATGAATGGTGCAGTCAAAGAAATGTCATCTGTGAACAAATTACAAGAAGAAAATGTGACATAGGTAGAGTTTTTATAAATTGTAGTTTTTTTGGTAACATTTTTACAAACGTATTGTGGACCATAATTTGAGCTCTAAAATATAATGTGCCAGTTTTATGCGAAAATGCAGAATTACTATGATTACACCCACTCCAAATTTGGAATAATTGTTTCATTTGAATGATGAAAATTAACTGTGAGTAGTTAAGATAAATTTTAGACTGAAGCAAGTATCAGTCCTAAATCAACTAATTACCCCTATTTTAGTGTTATAGTCTATTTCTTGTTGCATGACCCTGTTAGCAGTTTCAGCACTAGTGCACTGATATTTTTGGTGCTGTTTCAGCAGATCCTGATTGGGACTTTAGTGTTTCCTTTGTAGTATTGGCCAAAGAAATGCTGAATTCCCCAAGGAGATTTAAGCAGCTCATTTTGAGCAGTATGAAATGTATACATCCATCAATCCATACATACATACATACATACTGATTGAGCTCAGTGGAATAAGCCATTTCCCCCCCCTTTATTGGAGGCCTAAATAAATCCACAGCCACATGAACTCTCAAACTACAAAGAAAAAAATATCAAGAGGTGTGCTGTTGGAGAAAAATAATTAATGACAGGGAGGTGTAATGCTGCCCATTATTTAGCAGTGTAATTGTTACCACCCTAAACTGGATCTCTGTGTCAGGTAATAGAGATAACCAATGCAAGTGCAGATTTATTATCTTTTAAATAGATTTATTAATACAAAATATTTATAGATTTATTAATATTACATTTATTATGCAAAGTACAAACAAAACAAAAAAAAGGCATACAGGCTATACCCCACACAACAAAAGCTTTACAGTGAAAAAAAGGCGCTAAACAAGGCATAACAAGATGCTGTAGAGAGGGATTAGTGAGGCATGTGACATGCTAGGGCTGATGGGTAGTGTAGTTCCACTTTCTTTGCGTGCTACAATGACAGAACCCCTACAACCCTGACTACCCCTATCCTATCCCCACCTATGATAAGCCTCTGAAGCGTGAAACACAGTCAAAAGGGGATCCTGAACAGCAGCCAGGCAAGATGTCTCTTAACTGTTTAGGGCCCTTAGGCCACCATGGTTCATTGAGAGTGATACCCTTAGCATAGACGGCAGCTGACACAATGTCCTTCACAAAGCAGTGAAGCAGAGCAATCTCTTCCATAGCTGCGGGGTGCCACAACATCCAAGGCAGAGCCTGAGAGTAGACATACAGCCACCATGAAGCTAGTGGATAGAATGAAATTCAAGGCATAATCAGATGGGGAACTGATGTCTTAGGTGAAGCAAGAGAGGGAGCAACGTCCTCTGCAAAGCAAGGGGGAGAAGCCATGCCATTAATGAAGCAAGACAATCTTACAGGGAACTGATTCATGTAAACAACGATAAATATGGATGAATCGGTTTAATTGAAATGTCCAACAAACAATCTTTGGGATAGTTGTATTTAAACAAGTGCATTCATATAAATCTGTGCTTTACCTTATCAGAATTGAAAATGCAACTGCTCTGTGGAGAACTATTGCAATAACCACATGGTTTGTGCATAAAAAAAATGGACAATCCATTATTTGTAATAGTACATTTGTTTTAACATATATTATTGCATGCTGATGTTTGAATTGACTCAAAGTTAAACTGATGATAAACTTCTGGCAATGTAAACCTACACCAGCAGTTGAAAGTAGCTGTCTCAAGGGTTTAGATAAAACATTGCATTGTCAGTTGTCACTATCAAGATGATGGCTTGTCACTATTTGAAAGATATAATGGATTTGACAGTGCAGCCCAGCAACATAGAAATTCACCCAAAAGTTCAGATTTCACATTGGAGCCTCTACTCTGCCATGAGCCCACAAGATAACACTCTGTATGAGTCAGGAGTCAGGATTGATTATGGGCTTGTTTAAAGAAGGGTGGCATTGCCTCAGATTTGTTTTCACACAGATGAATTCTACAGAATTGCAGATCAATAGTGTCATTTTTCTGTCGTGCCATCTTTGCACACATAAAATTGTTACTATTTTTGCAGATGGGGAAACACTAGGCATATTCAGTTATTGTTTTTATAAATAAATATATGGTATGATGTAGCATAAAGCGTTTGCTCCTTTACTCAGGTGTGTGGATTTCATGCATTCTAAATGTCATCATGGGTTCCTTCTACCTCTTCAAACCATGTCTAGTTTACCAGTATCAGCAGGGGAGGTGGTAGTGATTAAAGCATTGGATTATGGATAAAAAAGAAGTTGTGAGTTTAAATCCGAGCCACACCAAGCTGCTACTCCTAGGCATAACCCTTAACCTCATAAGGAGTTCTGGATCCAGCATGTATGAGAAATCAAGACAAATGAATGTTTAATGTAATATTATACTGAAATAAAACTTTAATTAGTAACAATGCGACACATTCAATCCTGCTTCATTTGAAACTAAAAATATTTTGTAAGTTGAAATCACTTGTGTCTGCAAGCATTCAGTGAAGCATTGAAACAATATGACAAGTTCTGCCAACCTTCAAGCTCTCTTGAAACAAATTACTGGACCACAATGGATCATATTATTCCTTTGACCTGAGTTTTTTTTCTGGATCACAAAAGCGCTTTCACACTCAAACAAATGTTATCAAACCCGCCTCAGGAAAAGAGTGTGAAAATCCCCTTTGACATAATTGGCCACAATCTTGTTAGAATGATATTCATGAGCTTACCATTATTTTCTCTTATGTACATGATGTAACTCTGGTCTGGTTGGGATAACTGTGCTTGAACTGATCTTCAAGCACAACAGTCTATAAATAGACAACAATGAATAAAGCTTTGTTATAAAGAGTAGGAAAAAAAAACAAATCCCTTCTTTTCCATACAACACAGAATACACTAGTTCCTTTCTGTTCCTATGTTGTGTTACTTGTAAGTGTAACTTATTCATTCTTTCAAGCTGAGTTAACATTAACTTGCTAACATTGTATTTTATTTATAATGGCACAAAAACTGGAATTCTCTCAGCAAACAGAAATAATGGAAATGTAGAATACACAACTGACCAAATTGTGTTAAATTAACGTCATATGGAAGCTCAGAGGGCTTCTCCACTTTTATTGAGAAACCAGAAACCAGCTTTGTGAGAGCAAGGGGATTTAGAAAACACGTAAAAGCATTATTGATTAAACTTGCTGTTCAGAGGCACTGTGGCTTCTGTCTAAACCTCACTATCAGCAGTAGAGTTGCAAAGGTTTTGGGGCTGCCTGGGGACAACGGGTCTTTGAAATTGGGGCCAGGGTAAGTCATACTAATCTCCTCCCAGCACAGTGGACCCTCTAGCACCACAAGAAACGTGTGATTTTTACTCTCTTTCCTTGCATTCATACTCGGGCATCAATACACACTTAATCTCACCACAATGCAAAAGCATACACACTGCATATGGATTTTTCCAATGGCAATCATGATTGTGCTGTTACTGAAAAGGGATTACTGAAGGGCTCTGCAAAGTAAAAAAAAAAAAAAAAAAAAAAAAAAAAAAGGCAGCTGAAGTGGATGATGACAGTAATCACATAGCAAAGCAGAAATAAGAGGTAAACATCCCGCTCCTAACGACCACTATTACTTGTGTTTTCCTTATTGTGCAAAATGAAAGAGGACAATGAATTATTCTCCTGTGCAATTTCTTTCTGTTACTCCATTTGCTGTGAGCCACAAATTGCCACACTGAGCCTGTGCATGTTAGTCACAACAAGCAGAGCGCTCAGCGTAATTGTACAGGCAGAAAAAGGAAGTAAATGCATATAAAGAGCATCTAGTTGATCTCACATGAAATTCCAAAAAACTGTTTATACTCACTTTTATAGTACACCTTCACATCCAATCCAAACTAACAGCAAGTTATCTTAAAATTCGTGTGAATCCACAGTGGGACTAAATGTTCAGGAACGTTAGGAATAACATTTTAAACTATGTATTTGGTCAAATACTGTACACTAGTATATTTATAAAGTGATATAACATCTAGATGAATTTACTAAGGTACCTTAGGGGCTGCAGGGGTGAGTCCAAAATTCACGGATTTTCAGGAACTCGCTTAAACCGTATCCTGGGGGGATTCTGGGGGGAACACTGTACACACAGCTGAAATGTCCTACCGAAATTTAAATGTTAACAGTTCCTGATAAAAGTGGACTACATACACAATTTGAATATCGTTAAAAAGAAGACACTTTGAGCTTTACTGTCTATTATTCAAAGTTTATTTTGCTCAAAAAGATAATAGGTTATAGATTCATTCATTCATTCATTCATTCATTTTCTCCCGCTTATCCGTAATTCGGGTCGCGGGGGCAGCAGTCTAAGCAGGCCCCCGCCTTCGACTGCTGCCCAATCCTCACAGCACCGTCCCTTACGGTCCCTCCTGCAGGTGGTGAGCCCACGGGAAGGCGGCCCCACGTCACGCCGACGTCACGGACCTTGATATTTCCCTCGTAAGGGACCCCCGGAGCATAGAGGGTTAAGGGCCTTGCTCAAGGGCCCAAGAGTGGCAGCCTGGCGATACCAGGGCTTGAACCCCAGACCTTCCGATCGGCAGCCCAGCGCCTTAACCGCTGGAGCCACCACTCCCCCTGGAGGTTATAGATGAAGAACTGTAAACAAAAATAAAAAAATCCTTTTTTTTTCCTTTATATTTAAATACATGAAATCGGTCCTGGAGCAATCCAGAAAAGTAATAGGTTAAAAGCCACATGTCTCATAAGTTTATATTTTGAATTAAATGAAGATTTCATGAAAAATGTGGTTCCTACAAACATTTATCTGAGATTATGTCTGGTTAGCCCCTCCCCGTCCCACCTAGCCCAAATTTTAGGACTTACAGCTGAAAACACCTACCTAGCCTACCTAAATGTTAACAGCTCCTGATAAAAATGTGCTACATATACAATTTAGATATCTTTGGAAAGAAGGCATTTTGAGCTTTACTGTTCATAATCAAAGTCGATATTGCTTGAAAAGATAATAAGTTATAGATGTTGAAGTGCCATAGATATACTTTTCCTGCATTTAACATTATTTTTATTTTATATATAAATACATGAAATCAGTCCTGGAGCAATCCAGAAAAGTACTGGGTTGAAAGCCACATGTCTCTTCTTCTTCTTCTCCTTCTTCTTCTTCTTCTTCTTTCGGCTGCTTCAATTAGGGGTCGCCACAGCAGATCATGTGTCTCCATACCACCCTGTCCTCTACATCTGGCTCTTTTACACCAACTACCTGCATGTCTTCCCTCACCACATCCATAAACCTCCTCCTTGGCCTTCCTCTTTTCCTCCTACCTGGTGGCTCCATCCTCAGCATTCTTCTACCAATATAATTCATGTCCCTCCTCTGCACATGTCCAAACCATCTCAATCTCGCCTCCCTCACCTTGTCACCATAACATCCTACATGCGCTGTCCCTCTAATAAACTCATTTCTAATCTTATCCATCTTCGTCACTCCCAACGAAAACCTCAACATCTTCAGCTCTGCTACCTCCAGCTCCACCTCCTGTCTTTTACTCAATGCCACTGTCTCTAATCCATACAACATCGCAGGTCTCACCACAGACCTATAAACTTTCCCTTTCATTTTTGCAGATACCCTACTATCACAAATCACTCCTGTCACTCTTCTCCACCCACTCCACCCTGCCTGCACTCTTTTCTTCACTTCTTTAACACACTCAGCATTACTTTGCACTGTTGACCCCAGGTACCTGAATTCCTACACCTTCTCCAGCTCTTCTCCCTGCAACCGCACAACTCCACTGCCCTCCCTCTCATTCAAACACATGTATTCTGTCTTACTCCTACTGAGTTTCATTCCCCTTCTCTCCAGCGCATATCTCCATCTCTCCAGGCTCTTCTCAACCTGCTCCCTACTCTCACAACAAATCACAATATCATCCGCAAACATCATATTCCAGGGAGACTCCTGTCTGACCTCGTCCGTCAACCTGTCCATCACCACTGCAAACAGGAAAGGGCTCAGGGCCGATCCTTGATGCAGTCCAACCTTCACCCTGAACCAGTCTGTCGTTCCTACTGCACACTTCACTGCCGTCACACTGTCCTCATACATGTCCTGCACCACACTCACATACTTCTCTGACACACCTGACTTCCTCATACAATACCACAACTCCTCTCTTGGCACCCTGTCGTACGCCTTCTCTAAATCCACAAATCCACATAGCAATTCCTTCTGTCCTTCTCTATACTTCTCCATCAACATTCTTAAAGCAAATAAGGCATCTGTGGTGCTCTTCCTCGGCATGAAACCATACTGTTGCTCACAGATGGTCACCTCTTCTCTCAGCCTGGCTTCCACTACTCTTTCCCATAACTTCATGGTGTGACTGATCAACTTAATTCCCCTGTAGTTACTGCAAGACTGCACATCTCCTTTATGCTTAAAGATCGGTACCAGCACACTTCTTCTCCATTCCTCAAGCATCTTCTCACCTTCCAAAATCCTGTTAAACAATCTGGTCAAAAACTCCACTGCCATCTCTCCTAAACATCTCCACGCTTCTACCGGTATGTCATCTGGTCCAACCGACTTTCCACTCTTCATCCTCTTAATCGCTGCTCTCACTTCCTCCTTACTAATCCTATCCACTTCCTGCTTCACCAACTCCACATCATCCAACCTTTTCTCTCTCTGATTTTCCTCATTCATCAGCTGCTCAAAATACTCCCTCCACCTTCTCAACACACTCTTCTCACTAGTCAACACATTTCCCTCTCCATCCTTTACTGCTCTAACTTGCAGTACATCCTTTCCAGCTCGGTCCCTCTGCCTGGCCAATCGGTATAAATCCTTTTCTCCTTCCTTAGTGTCCAACCTCTCATACAGCTCCTCATATGCCTTTTCCTTGGCTTTTGCCACATCCCTCTTAACCTGCTGCCGCATCTCCTTGTACTCCTGCCTACTTTTCTCATCACTCTGTGTATCCCACTTCTGTTTTGCCAACCTCTTTCTACTTATGCTCTCCTGCACTTCCTCATTCCACCACCACGTCTCCTTGTCTTGCTTTCTATTTCCAGATGTTACACCAAGTACTTTTCTAGCTGCCTCCCTCATCACTCCTGCAGTAGTTGCCCAATCATCCAACACCTCCTTAACACCACTGAGCCTCTGTCTGACCTCTTCCCTGAACCTCACACTACACTCTTCCTCCTTCAGTTTCCACCATCTTATTCTTCTTTCAGTCCTCACTCTCCTCCTCTTCTTCTTCGCCTCCAAAACCATCCTACAGACCACCATCTGATGCTGTCTAGCTACACTGTCCCCTGCCAACACCTTACAGTCTCCAATCTCCTTTAGGTTGCATCTCCTGCATAGCACATAGTCCACCTGTGTGCACCTTCCTCCACTCTTAAATGTCACCCTATGATCCTCCTTCTTCTTAAAATAAGTGTTCATCACTTCCATTTCCATCCTTTTAGCAAAATCCACCACCATCTGCCCTTCCACATTCCTCTCCTTAAAAACATACCTACCCATCACCTCCTCATCACCTCTGTTCCCTTCACCTACATTAAAGTCTGCCCCAATCACCAATCGTTCTTTCCTAGGTACACCATCTACCACTTCATCTAATTCACTCCAGAATCTTTCCTTCTCCTCCATCTCACAGCCAACTCGTGGAGCATAGGCACTGATGACATTTATCATCATCCCTTCAACTTCCACCTTCACGATCATCACCCTATCAGAAACTCTCTTCACCTCCACTACACTCTTACTGTACTCTTCGTTCAGAATCACCCCTACACCATTTCTCTTTCTATCCACACCATGATAAAACAGTTTAAACCCACCTCCAATGCTCCTGGCCTTACTCCCTTTCCACTTGGTCTCCTGAACACAGCATATCTACTTTTCTCCTCTCCATCATATCAGCTACCTCTCTCCCTTTACCCGTCATAGTACCAACATTTAAAGTACCAACCCGAACCTCCACTCTCCTACACTGCTCCTTTCCCTGCCGTCTCTGTAGACGTCTTCCTCCTCTCCTTCTCCTCTTTCGGCCAACAGTAGCCCAATTTCCACCGGTACCCTGTCGGCTAACGATACCTGTGGTGGTCATTGTTAACCCGGGCCTCGACCAATCCGGTATGAAACTCTCATTTGTGATCCGCATATTTGATTTGGCACATGTTTTACGCTGGATGCCCTTGCTAACGCAACCCTCCCCGTTTACCCGGGCTTGGGACCGGCACTAAGAGTGCACTGGCTTGTGCATCCCTAATGGCTGGGTTTGAAAGCCACATGTCTCATGAGTTTATATTTCAAATTTTATGAGGATTTTCATAACAAATGAGATTCCTACAAACATTTATCTGAGACTATGTGTAATCCTTTTCTCCCTCCCCCTGTTTGAGAGACACCTGCTAAACTCAGGTGATCATTCATACTCTATTCATACAGTCTGCATAGAAATGAATGGCTGACCATTAAAGGCTTTTGTTGCACACACAGACACACACACACACACACACACACACACACACACACACACAAGCGCACACACACAAGCACACACACACAAGCACACACACACACACACACACACACACACACACACACACACACACACACACACACACACACACACACACACACACACACTTACTTTTCAAGCATCTCTCTTATAATATCGTATTACGCTGTAAAGGGGGATATATTGTAAATTACAGATGTAAAATAGCATCTCCATGCAGATCTCCAAGTCTCTGTTGTTACAAATTTTTTCTTGCAAATTTTCGATAAAACAACATTTTTTATTGTCTATTTTTTTTTTTTGTAAACAAAGTCTAGTTAGCACGAGCTAAAAACAAGCTGTTTGTGTTGACCTGAGAGCTGTATCACTTCCCAGATCATCACACCACGTGCTGCCTCGACCAGTAAGTGTTTGTAAAGAGAAATAAAACTAAGACTCACACACCTGTGAAATAAAATTCTCCCATATATTGTTAGAATCCTGCACTTTTTGGCGACACCTTCCATCAGTCATTTTGTTTCCATAATGCTACTGGCTGGGGAAAAAAAGGTTTAAAATGATAGGTGGTGCAGAATTAAAAGGCCATGGCACCTGTCTATAGTAGAGACTCAACGGCATCTTTTACTTTATTTATTTATTTTTTATTTTGTGGTCTCAAGTGTTTTGAACACTATATTCTACCAGCCATATATATATATTTTTTTACCAGCAAGATGTCGTTTTTCTATGCAAAAGTTATTCCGAAATATATAAACACAAACACCAGCCGAATTTCTGTGAGGTGAACAAAAGAATAACCATCTAAATTACCACACTATTGTTTGGTTGGAGCAAAAATGCATGGTTAGGGGACCCTTATCTTTCCAAATAAACCGGGATTAGCAGCAGTGGATGTGTTTGTGAGTCGTTATTACAATAATAATGTAGTGCCTTTTTTTATGCATGTTGTTGTGTACTGCTTACACACATTCAGCAAATACATTCGTTATACGTTTTCCATTGAAAGACAGTGATCTGTATATATATATATATATATATATATATATATATATATATATATATATATATATATATATATATATATATATATATATATATATACATACACACAGTGAGGAAAACAGTATTTGAACACCCTGCTATTTTGCAAGTTCTCCCACTTAGAAATCATGGAGGGGTCTGAAATTGTCATGGTAGGTGCATGTCCACTGTGAGAGACATAATCCAGAAATCACGATTTTTTAACTATTTATTTGTATGATACAGCTGCAAATAAGTATCTGAACACCTGAGAAAGTCAAAGTTAATATTTGGTACAGTAGCCTTTGTTTGCAATTACAGAGGTCAAATGTTTTCTGTAGTTTTTCACCAGGATTGCACACACTGCAGCAGGGATTTTGGCCCACTTCTCCACACAGATCTTCTCTAGATCAGTCAGGTTTCCTCGATATGCTTTTTACAAAGCCACTCCTTGGTTATCCTGGCTGTGTGTTTCGGGTCATTGTCATGTTGGAAGACCCAGCCTCAACCCATCTTCAATGCTCTAACTGAAGGAAGGAGGTTGTTCCCCAAAATCTCGCAATACATGACCCCGGTCATCCTTTCCTTAATACAGTGCAGTCGCCCTGTCCCATGTGCAGAAAAACACCCCCAAAGCATGATGCTACCACCCCCATGCTTCACAGTAGGGATGGTGTTCTTGGGATGGTACTCATCATTCTTCTTCCTCCAAACACGTTTAGTGGAATTATGACCCAAAAGTTCTATTTTGGTCTCATCTGACCACATGACTTTCTCCCATGACTCCTCTGGATGATTTCAAACCATGACGGCTTAATGTATTACCAACAGTAACCTTGGAAACGGTGGTCGCAGCTCTTTTCAGGTCATTGACCAGCTCCTCCCGTGTAGTTCTGGGCTGATTTCTCACCTTCCTTAGGTTCCTCATCTTCCATTTTCTAATGATTGCTCCAACAGTGGACCTTTTTTCACCAAGCTGCTTGGCAATTTCCCCGTAGCCCTTTCCAGCCTTGTGGAGGTGTACAATTTTGTCTCTAGTGTCTTTGGACAGCTCTTTGGTCTTGGCGATGTTAGTAGTTGGATTCTTACTGATTGTATGGGGTGGACAGGTGTCTTTATGCAGCTAACGACCTCAAACAGGTGCATCTAATTTAGGATAATAAATGTAGTGGAGGTGGACAATTTAAAGGCAGACTAACAGGTCTTTAAGGGTCAGAATTCTAGCTGATAGACAGGTGTTCAAATACTTATTTGCAGCTGTATCATACAAATAAATAGTTTAAAAATCATTTATTGTGATTTCTGGATTTTTTTTTTTTAGATTATGTCTCTCACAGTGGACATGCACCTACGATGACAATTTCAGACCCCTCCATGATTTCTAAGTGGGAGAACTTGCAAAATAGCAGGGTGTTCAACTACTTATTTTCCTCACTATATATATATATATATATATATATATATATATATATATATATATATATATATATATATATATATATATAAGTGCAACCCCAGTGACTTCTGTTGGTACCAGATCTGATTTCTTCCAGGACAGTGTTTACAGAGCATCGCACAGAATTTTTTTCTGACAGTAGAAACATCATGTTGAAAAAAATGGTCAAAGAAAAATAGACAGACAGAAAGTCTTTAGTAACTCAAATAACCCTTCTTTTAAGCCATTTTGGGCAAAAAAATATTTCAGTACATCACATTTTAACATGGATGAGCTTAAACAGCAAAAGACCACATTGGATTCAACTCTTGTCAGTCATGAAAAAGAATCTGATTCTACAGTTTGCACTGGCTTTCTTAAACTGGATAGTTAAAAACTGGAAGAAAAAAATGTCTAGGTATTTTGCTCTTTTGTAAACATATGACCACGCAAAATGGAATAGCTATTAAACTCTGTTCATTTGTCCCAGAAAATCAACAGTCATCCAAAATCTTTTTTATTCACCATCGGACTATTACTTCATACACACACACATCCACACATTTCTACCTCTCGTTTATTGTGTGAGTAAGACAGGAGTACAGGCACAATTTACTGAGGAGAGACAACCAAGCATGTGTCTCTGCTCCAGATAGCTCCAACAATTCTCCATGTGCATGGGGCCGCAACACGGCTCACTAAAGCAGGAACGATAATTTCAGCCCTGACACAAAGGGGGAGGCTGTTTTCACAATTTACCAGCACTACAGCCACGCATACACTACATCGTATTCACATAAACACAAGGTCCTCTGACACCTCAGCACTATCTGTCCATATATATATAATAACACGTATTTGTACGGAAAACTTTTGGTATAGGGTTTTGCTTACCAATTGTAAACCAAAAAAAAATAAAAAATTTTTTATTTTTGTGCAAATTGTACGGAAAAGAAAATGCTAAAGTATAAATTGTTTGTTAAAAAGTCTGTCTTGTAAATGTCGTTTTTTAAGTATTTCAAGTCAAGTAAAGTCAAGAGTAAAGTTTCAAGTCAAGTAAAGTTTCGAGTCAAATAAAGTTTATTGTCATTTCCACCATATATAGCTGACACAGCACACAGCGAAAGAAGACAACGTTCCTCCAGAGCCCTGGTGCTACATTTAACAACATAAAGCTACATTACAGAAAACACAGAGCTAAGGACGAGTAAGTGTCCTCGCCACATAAAGTGCATCGTGTGCAACCTGGTGCACACAGTGCAAAAAATAAGGTTTTGCAAAGACAACACAAGACAGTGTAAGACAACACAAGACTGTGTAGGACAAATACACAAAACACAAAATAGCGCTGCCAGTAAGTGTATATTACACAGTGCAGCGTGTAAAAAAGAACTTAGTACAGGAGTGTTGTCAGGCTGCAGACGCGGAAGCCGATATAGTCCGATCATTGTCCTTTTATTTCAACAACCGTACAACACAAAAACACTCATAAGCCGTTGAAAACAACAAACAAAGACATCCGCTCGATACGCGTTGTCCGCTATGAGTTCGAATGTCCCAAGCATAATCCATAAAGCCTTCGGCAATGAGTAATCCAAGTCGGAAGTGGAATTCGGATATACAGCCGGCGGTCGAGCAGCCACGCGATTGTCCAGCTTGACAATATAATGACCGACAGCCTGTGACTCAAGAACGTGAGTTTATGTAGTCTGATCTTTCATGAGCCACAGCTGTCGGTAATCTTGGGAAGCAGCGTGACTGCTATCGAGGGGGGCGTGGCAGGGTGGATCTCTGACAGCTACAGACGGGGGCGTGGCAGGGTGAATCCCTGACCGCTACAGAGGGGGGTGTGGCAGGGTGAATCCCTGACAGTACCCCCCCATCCAGGGGCGACACCTGACGCCCCAAAACCCACCCATGCCAGGCGGGCCAGGGCACTCCGAGGAAGGCCTCCTTAGACGCCTGGGAGCAACGGAGGCCTGGTGAGCATCCTCTGCGGAGAGCCGGCATGGAACAACACCTTGCAGGAGGATCCGGAACGGAGCCACGCCCTCGGTGCTGACGGGAGGCTGAGTAAAGCCCCTAGCGGGGATTGGAGCCGGAGCGATCTCCATGGCGGGGAACCGGAACTGGACGCCAACCATGACAATGACCGGGGAGTGGAGGATGTCCCGGGCGGAGACCAGGAACATCGTACCACCCTCTGAGGGACCTGGAGGACCGACGTCGCCGTCAGAGGGACCTGGAGGGCCGACGTCGCCGTCAGAGGGACCTGGAGGGCCGACGTCGCCGTCAGAGGGACCTGGAGGGCCGACGTCGCCATGCGGGGATCCTGTGGGCGATCCGTCGTCCTAAAGAGGACCTGGGGGCGAGACGTCGCCCTCTGTGGAGCTTGGATGCGATCCTTCGCCCTGCGTGGAGCTTGGATGCGATCCTTCGCCCTGCGTGGAGCTTGGATGCGATCCTTCGCCCTCTGTGGAGCCCGGGGGCGAGACGTCGCCTTCTGTGGAGCCCGGGGGCGAGACGTCGCCTTCTGTGGAGCCCGGGGGCGAGACGTCGCCTTCTGTGGAGCCCTGGGGGACCCTTAGGAGCAGATCGGAGCCTACTGAGCAGCCTGGAAATGAGGTGAAGCCTGCCTGGAGATCCACGAGCGGAGAAGGGCTCGCCTGGAGGTCCACGACATCAGTGGAGCTCTCTTTGGGACACTGAAGCGGAGACGAGCTCGTGGGGTCGCTCGGAGGCGGAGACGAGCTCTCGGGAGAAGCCTGGAGCGAAGACGAGCTCTCTTGAGGAGCCTGGAGCTGGGCGGAGCTCTCTGGAGGGACCTGGAGCTGGGCGGAGCTCTCTGGAGGGACCTGGAGCTGGGCGGAGCTCTCTGGAGGGACCTGGAGCTGGGCGGAGCTCTCTGGAGGGACCTGGAGCTGGGCGGAGCTCTCTTGGAGGTCCTGGGGTGGAGCCGAGCTTTCCGTGGGCGAGATGCCTTGCAGAAATCCGCCCAATTCGTCTTTTTTCCCCGAGTAACGAGCCGGTAATCCCCTCGCGCTCTCTGAGGGGCGTGGCGCAGCCGCGCTCTCATGATCCGGCTTCTGTGGATCTGAACCGCGAGAAGCGGCACTGAGCTTCCGGAGGAAATCCGAAGCCGGGTTCAGCTGCCGATCCGTTGCGGTCGGAATCGCGGAATGGCGAATCCGCGTTCAATATAGGTCGGTCGTTCTGTCAGGCTGCAGACGTGGAAGCCGATATAGTCCGATCATTGTCCTTTTATTTCAACAACCGTACAACACAAAAACACTCATAAGCCGTTGAAAACAACAAACAAAGACATCCGCTCGATACGCGTTGTCCGCTATGAGTTCGAATGTCCCAAGCATAATCCATAAAGCCTTCGGCAATATAACGACCGACAGCCTGTGACTCAAGAACGTGAGTTTATGTAGTCTGATCTTTCATGAGCTGACAAGTGTACCTTGTAATTTAACAAAATGTAAAAAAAAGTGTTTGTGCAAAACAGCAATAGCAGCAGTCAAAAAGATGTGCAAAAACAGCATGTAAACAGTTTGTATAATGAAGTGATTTAATATGGGTGGTGCTTAGACATGGACGTGTGAAGTGAGTACGAGGGTGTGTTGAGTCCGGGTTGTACAGATTAGTCACACAGTTTAGTGTGTGTGTGTGTGTGTGTGTGTGTGTGTGTGTGTGTGTGTGTGTGTGTGTGTGTGTGTCCGTGAGTTTAATGTCAGTTCTGTGTTGAGACGCCTGATGGCTTGAATGCTTCGGAACCGCTTTTCTGATGGCAGGAGGTTAAAGAGTGTGTGTGAGGGGTGTGTGGGGTCACCCACAATGTTGTTAGCTTTGCGGATGCAGTGTGTGGTGTAAATGTCCTTGTTAGAGGGGAGAGAGACTCCGATGAACTTCTCAGCTGTCCTCAATATCCTCTGTAGGGTCTTGATCCGAGACGGTGCAGTTCCCAAACCAGTCAGTTATGCAGCTGATCAGGATGCTCTCAATGGTCCCTCTGTAGAATGTGGTCAGGATGGGGGGCGGGAGATGGGCTTTCCTCAGCCTTCTCAGGAAGTAGAGACGCTGCTGGGCTTTCTTGGTGATGGAGCTGATGTTGACTAATTAAGTGAAGTTCTCCGCCAGATGAATACCAAGGAATTTGGTGCTGTTGACGATCTCCACGGAGGATCCATCAATGATCAGAGGAGAATGGTTGCTCTCCTGAATGTTCTCCTGAAGTCAACAACCATCTCTTTTGTTTTGTCAACGTTCAGAGACAGGTTGTTGGCTCCACACCAGGCTGTTAAATGTTGCACCTCCTCTCTGTATGCTGATTCATCGTTCTTGCTGATGAGACACACCATGGTTGTGTCATCAGCGAACTTAATGAGGTGATTCGAACTGTGCATTGCTACACAGTTGTAAGTCAGCAGAGTGAACAACAGTGGACTAAGCACACAGCCCTGAGGTGCCCCAGTGCTCAGTGTGGTGGTGCTAGAGATGCTATTTCCGATCCGGACTGACTGAGGTCTTAAAGTCAGGAAGTCTAGGATCAAGTTACAGAGGAAGGTGTTCAGGCCCAGTAGGCTCAGCTTCTCAATCAGGTGCTGGAGGATGATTGTGTTGAATGCTGAGCTAAAGTCTATGAACAGCATTCGTACATATAAGTCAAATTTTTGCAACCAAATCAATTTCTTCTCCTCTGTCTGCCATTGTGGAATGAAAAACAGGTCTTAAATCCACACAAATAAATGTGAGCTTATCTAGTTGCGGTTTGTGAACTCTTTAACCATCCAAAGAACGTGAAAATGCAGACGTCCTCGTACACCTGCTGGATGCCTCCGGAGTGTTCAACTCAGTCTGATTGGTTAAAGCAACAGCTTTAAAGCAACATGAATTTCATGCTAGATACACTAAATATATTCTGAGGGCTTACAGCAAGTACCTTTGACCATGGCAATACGTGAGGTCATGGCTGAAATCTGATTGGATAGAAACTATAATGTAAATTACCATTGGTTGTGTTGCTCCTTAAAGCAGTGCACCCAAGAGAAAAGCTATGTAATAGAGTAAAATAGTAGGAATAATCTAATACATATTCATAGACAAAATTATATTCAAATGTAAGTCAGTGATTCTGATTCTGAGTTTAGGCCCACATACAAGGCCTTGCTGGCTCTGATGGTCTGACTGACACACACATATACACTGTATATATTACCCGTTTCTCTTCTCTGTTATTCCTCACTTGACAACACTTTGTCAGACATTACATTTTTTATTAATTAAACATAATCTTACTTTCCGTTAATGGTTACATTAAATACAGGGAACATCTGTGAGAAGTTTCTGCCATTAATTACAGTTTTAACAGTTATAATAGAATTATAAATCTTAAGTCTTTCATTAACTTGTTCTTTCATTTACTCATAACCTGCTAAACTAGCCTTAATGAAATCAAAATTATAACAGTGTTATTGCACCTCAAAGTTTTTTAAGCATTCATGTGTACTAATATGAAATTATAAATAAGTCATCAGTGTAAACAGGTGTATTTGACTTCCATTGTATATTCAAGACACTTCCATTAACGGCCTTGTGAACCCACAGCCCAGCCTGTATTATGCACATTATGCAACACATATATTATTCATGAGAGGTAATGGACTGAAACAGATTCGATTTCCTTCACACCATCACTTCAATTCTGTTTCCTAAAAAAATAATTAGCATAGTCTGTAGATAGGTTTGTAGCAAGTCGGCAAAAACAAAGGCATATACACATGCACATTTATACATACACACATACACACACTTCTTGAAGGTTCCTGTTGAAATCCACTACCCTCAGGTCACTCTCAGTCCTGGCATGTCATTAAATCTGGGCCTGCACTAATTAAGTCTATTGTATAAACAGCACAGGCACTCTCACAGTGTTTTCCCTTCCTTCAGCTGTCAGCGCAGATGGCATTTCACTCGTCACATCTCCTTAGTAACCAAGCCTGTGCTTTAAAATATCTGTCAAAGGTTCTGTCAAACTCGTGAACACAAAATCAATTTAATGGCCACCAGTTTTCACATGCCATTACACAACAGTAACACCAACCTGACCACCAACCTGGTCCTGAAACTCTCACAAGACAAACTGCTGAGAAATGTATTATAAAGTAACATATCAGATAATAACAATTAAAATTAATTATTTTATTTAAAAATGAGGTAAGAACTGATCAATCACATACAGTAACTCCATGAAGGAAAGGATATATACCACTTCATGCAAAAAGTTTCCCTGCATATAGAACTGCTTAAATTTGTTTTAAACATCAAACTTGTGATTTGTGTTTTGCTAGAAAAAAAAAAAGGCACAACATTTTTGTATAGATTTAACACTGAAATTTCTGCAGTTTCAGAAGCTTGTAATTAGAAATTGTGTCAAAGGAGGTTGATGCATGTTTTGTAACTTATTTCAAGTGTTCTCTCTTCAGGAGATTTGCAATAATTAATTACATTAGGCTATGAGGAGAAAATATTACTTTTGTTAATGGGTACCCAATGAACATTTTTATGCCTAATTTGCCTTTCTCCTTCCGTTGTTTCAAATGTATCCAACTCGACTGAGATTGTATTGTTAATTTGATTTTGTTAATGGCACCAGTTCAAGCATTATGCTGGTGGAATTGCAGACAGTGGCTTCTACACAAAGAGCAGCTAATGCCTGTTCACACTGGAAGCAGTGAAATGCCACAAAAAAGCAACCAGAAAAATTAATAAATTTTATATGAAAGCTGGCCAAATAACCTGATAATGGTGATGTTGCTGCATATACACCAATCGGCCAAAACTTAGCAACAACAAGTGGTCAGTATCTATCAAAAGTGGTCCAAAGAGGGAACAGTTGTGAACTGGCGACAGGCTCATTGAAGCAGGGGGGGGGGGGGGGGGTCTGATCCAACAGACGAGCTCCTATAGCTCAAATTGCTAAAGAAGTTAATTCTGTTAATGCTTGATAGGTCAGGACTGTTTTGGCAGCAAAAGGGGGACCAGCACAATATTTAGCAGGTGGTAATAATGCTAAACAGTGTAACTCATGTGGTAGCAATTGAATTCATAGAATTTTGACAAAACAGTCCAGTAGCTTTGTCAAAAGTTCACCACAACTATCAGAATGAGGGGAAAATGTGATCTCTGTGTTTTTGACTATGGCATTGTTAGAGCCATACAGCCTTGTTAGAGTATTTCTGTAACTGCTGATCTAGAAGTTTCACACACTTCATCTCTAGAGTTTACTCAAAATGGTGCAGTAAAAAAAAAAATTCAGTGCACAGCATTTCTGCAAATGAAGACACAATGTTGTTGAAAAAAGTCAACAGTGAATGGCCATACTGATCAGCAGAAGGGCTACAGTATCTCAAAAAGTACTTTGTACTATTGTGGTGAACAGAAACGCTTCTTAGAATGCACAGCACGTTGAACCGTGAGGCAGATGGACTACAGCAGAAGACCACGTCATGTTTTGTCGGCCAAGAACAGGCTGCAGTGGGAACAGGCTCAATCAAACTGGGCAGCTATAGAGTGAAAACATTTAGCCTAGTTTGATTAATCTTAATTTTTGCTGAGGCACACAGATAGTAGGGTATGACTTTGGTAAAAGCAGCAAAAATCTATTGACCCAACCTGCCTTTTGTCAACAGTCCAGGCTGGTGTAATGTGTGGGAAATGGTCCTTTGCACACATTGAGCCCAATAATGGCAATCAATCATTGCTTAAATGCCACAGCCTATATGAATATTCTGGATCCTTTTGTGGCTACAATTTTCCTTATTCTAATGGCTAATTCCAGGATGACTACCAAGTCACAAAGCAAAAGTAGTCTCAAACTGGTTTGATTAGCTTGACAATTAATTGAGTGTTCTCCAGTCCCCTTTCCAGTCAAATGATTGAAATCCATTTCCTTGGGATGTTGTAGAACAGATTTACAGCTTGGAATTGCACTGGAAAAACTCAGAATGAAGTACAGGAACTATGTGCAGTAATCATTTCAACATGGACAACAATTGCAGTTTTGAGAGCAGAAGGGACGCCCTACCCAGTACTAGAATGGTTTACTCTGAAAGCCATTCAAATCCAGCTATTCAACCAGTGTATATATTTGATCTTTCTAAGTTACTTTGTAAAGTCTCACAAACACACACATATATACTCTTTCCTATTAGGTCTAATTGTAGTTAATGAAAAAATCATAGTACTCACTAAATAATATGCTGAATAAGATGCATAACTGAATAATAAATCAGAATTTTCAGACATTAACGATAGTGCAGGTGATTCAATTAAATTTAATTTTCACTGTGTATTTTTTAAAGGTTGTCAGCAACAGTGGCAATAGGAAAGCTCCTTGAGACAAATCTTTAAAAGGAACAAGACTCTTATAGACAGTTGTAGAAGTACTCGCGGACACTACTAAAAATTAGGAGAACTGAACAACGCGTTATTCAAAACTGGAAGCATCATCTTCGAGGAAGAAATGTGGTTGGGAAAAAATTGTGATAATTAAATAATGAATAAATGTTGTGACATTGCAGAAGCTTATTGAAATGATGCCATGGTGAACTTGTGCTGTAATCAAAGGTAAAGGCGGTCCAACATAATATTAGGGTGTGTGACTTTTTTTTTTTTTTTGGACAGACAGTGTATATTATAGAATGCTTAAAACAGAAATTATTAGCATTAGGAGATTCTGAAATTAGAAATGTCCATTCATTTCTCTAAATATTTATTCGTGTAGGTTTGACTTTGGGAATATGATATGCTTAGTGTTGTGATCCATCCTGACTGAAAATGCCCAGCAGGGAGCAGAATAAAAGATAAAAGATGTGACTCAGTAGCCCTCAATAACCCTCAGACTGTGTGCTAAGAATCTTAGGAATCCTTTTTTATTCAATCACATTCATGTCCATGCCTAGGTTATTGGAAGCTGTTGAGAGAGCGAGTTGTTCCCTAACTGCAAAATGATGGTAGGACGAAGGCTGTCGGTACAGATAATCTTCCATAATCAGGTCCTTGAGTTCAGCTAAAAGAGTTTTATAACTTACAGTCTTCTGATCTGCACTGCCTTTTTGGATTTGTACCATGTACCATCTAAACCCATTAAAAATCAGCTCAATCTATTGCAAACCTTGGCTGCAGAAAAAACATTATATGGATAAAGATCTGGTATTAACAAAATGCACTAAACAAAGTCCACAAAACAGAAATTTGGCCCAATTTTCCCTGTGAACACATTTATATTCATGAAAACAGCGCAATAAAAAGTCTAATTTCTCCTGGAGCAAGGAAAACCTCTACCTCTGTCTCCACAAAGAGGTTGTAATATAATTGCATTTGCATTCAACTTTATGATGCAGTCTGTTCCAAGTTTTATTGTATGAGCATTTTTCAGTAGAGATTGATCAAATTAGGCTGAATTTGTTATATAACACTGCAGTGTAATCCTCAACTCTGAAAAAAATTCAGCTCTCTCTATGCTTTAATGGGGAAAGTCGGATGGAGCCAGAGGGTAAATTGTCATAGCATGATAATATTTAGGAACGCTCTTGTATTTATAAATGATTCGGGCTACAGTGACTGAACAAAATCCAATAAGAAAAGTAATGAGAATTTCTAAACCTCAGTGAAAACAGATGCGGGCCTTGCAGATTACACCTGGGTGGCATGTTAGGAGTCTCTATCAAACAGAATGTAGGGGTCTCTGTCAAACAGAATGTAGGGGTCTTTGTCTTACAGCTCTACCCTGTGCTTAGATTACTTTCTGTGGTAAGTTTTGTGTGCTCACCCATGTCTATTTGGGTTTTCTTTTAATTCTTTTTTCTCCTCCCATCTTCCAAAAACATGTGGAAGAGAATTTGACTCTAAATTTATCATTTAGATAGGGTGAATGACTGCTACCTTGCACTGACAAAAAAAAGCTCTATTAACACTTCACACTTACTGTTTATGAGTTTGAGAATCTCCATGGCCCTGACTAGTATAAATTAGTTACTAAAAAATACGATAAGATATGGATGTGATTAAATATTGCATGGTTTAATTGCTAAGTAATTTTTTGTCAAAATTAACATGCAAATAAAAGTCGTAATTTCACCTGTTGTTCCAAAAGTAACATTTGTTTAAACATTTATTAAATCTGGCAAATAAGCAGAACTGCAAACACATGAACAAAAGGTTTGGTAAAATCTGATTATTTGTACAATGAGAGCTACTTCATTGTGAGAGTCTGTGTATATATATAATGTAAATGAAATGAGGGTGAGTTTGGAAAGAGGTGTGTCTGATTAGTATTTAGGTGAATGGGATCATGCTGTTGCAGTGAGGTGTTGGGGTCTGTAGTCCATCTAAGTGGGAACTGGATTTCTTCATGAAATCCAGTGTTAGAACTGTTTGTAAATTGACATTAATGGAGAAAATGTAAATAAAAGTTTGCATTTTAAGCTGATGACAAGATGATTACTAAAGATGAATGAATGAATGAATGAATGAATGAATGAATGAATACAATTTCATTTTGGAGTACTGAGATATTACATTTGAGGTGTAATTAATAAAACAAATGCATCAAAGGCTTAAAGAGGATAACAGGTTATATTTTGTTGTTGCAGCTGAATAAGCTGTTTTTTGTGGGTCAGATATCTTTGCAGGTCACTACACATTCAGCAGAGCTACTGCAGAAATGCAATCATTTTTCTTAGCGTTCACATTCATAATGTGAACACATCTTTCATATTGTAAAAACCTACACAAACTAACACAAGTTGACAGGCAAAATATTTTTTTTTTTGCAGACATAATGTTTTGTTATGAGACAAGAAAAAAGTAACAAAAAACCCCACAAATGTCCTAATGTCATTTGACTGTGTGATGTTGATTTGACAACCCCTTATTGAAAGATGATATCTGTTGGAGTAAGGAATTACAATTGTTAATGTAGGGTTTTTAATGAATTTTGAATTTAATGAAGTCTTATGAATCATTAAGACTAATTTTTGTCAGCTAGACATTATTATTTTTATCAACTGATGGCTATTGAAAATCATAAACATTTATATATGTTATGGCATTTAAGAAAGCGCGCACGTAGATGTCAATAGAGACTTCTTTAGGTAATGAATTCTTCACTTTACCTGGTTTTATACATGTTGAAAGTAAAGGAAGTAAGGAGTAAGGAGTATACAAAACAGTACACAAACAAGTTTCAAAGAACAAGTAATGTTTCATACAACGATCCTGAATATTGCACTTACTTTGTCTCTACTTTACGTAAAGACAACGAATGATTGAGAATGAATTGCAGCAAGTCTTTGAAAGGTTAGACATCTGGGTGGAAAACTGAATTACTGGAGAAAGAGAGTTTATTTGTGTCCATATGCTATGGCAGTCTATTGGATTTGCTGTTTTTGGGGCTTGTAGATGGACAGATGATTTGACATGTCTGGGACAGCAGGGTAGAAAGACCTGGGTTCTGTTGATTTCACACCCACCTGCCTTCCATGACAAATAGATTTTCCTTGCATCTTTGCTATCAAACATCACCCTATAAAAGAACTTGGACTTCTAGGACAAATAATTAAAACAGGTAGAGCAACGGCAATAAAAACAACAACAACTCAATCTCACTCAGTAATCGTCCAATTAATTTTGCATCTTAGATATTACACAATAAGGAAAACACAGTTAGAGCCCAGTCAGGAATAAACATGTGCATCATAGTCATGATGAATCCATCATTTTCTCACACCTGACATGTTGTGTCTGAGAACAATATATGAAGCATATGCTGTGATTGCTATCTTCGGTTTTCTCGCCTTCTTTATCAGGCCTCCCAGGCACACACTGCTATTTCTGCATGCCATCTGCTTGTTCTTTTGCCACTGAATGTAGGTGCCTGACAATACTTTTCCTTTCCATTGACACAATGTTCTTATGTTGCATTTAGTTAGGCTCAGAGCAGTCTAAAATACAGAAGCTGAGATGCATTGCAATGATGCATTTCCTTTTCCTATAAAAAAAAATAAAGCAAATATCTTCTACCATTTTTTTCATACCACATTTGTTTTGATGCCTGATTTTTTTTTTTTCTCTTCTCTTTGAAAATTTGACAAGGCAAATCAAAATGAAAGGCGATAAGATTATCTATCTGTGTGTGCAAAGCCAGCTTGATGATGTAAGAGGTGCAAACACCGCCGGGAAGATGCGCGCCCTGAAACTGCCATAGTGCACACTCACCTGATGGATTGCTACTTCTGTGGAGCCTCTCAATAATCCAATCCTGGGCCAAGCTTTCGAAAAGAAGAACGGACCAGCCAAGAGATTATTATCACCCCACACAACAAGAAATATGGAAGATAGAGGGGGTCAGGCTTGCTGATGAAATGGTTAAATAATTCATTCTACAGTGTGCACTGCCACAAATAAGTGAGGTATGCATACGCATTTAACAATTCAATTAGAGAACCTTTCTACAGTTTGATCTGAGGGTAATTAGCTGTGAATGGAGGTGCAAAAGCTTCCATGCATAGCACCTTGGTGAACAGTTTCACGGCGTCTTAATATAGAGTCAGCAGACAAAGACCATTTTTTCACATAAAAGCATCCAAGCCTATGAAAGCACATTGAGATTCTTACTTTCATATAAATAAACACACTTGTTAAATGGCATAGTAAGAGAGTGTAGGAAATCAGCAGTTTAAGGAACAGCAGGAATCAAACCAGTCAAACGAGGCATCCGGCTACTGCAGAGCTTGTCACTGTTCACTGCTCGGATTGATGTTGGATAGAGAAAGGGCTAGCTGGCATCAGTAGTGACATGGTTTGTTTTACAGAAACATGCTGTTTGTTGCATGTTTGGTTTGGAAAAAATTCACTGGTGTGGACCTTCATGGTTTTAAAAATCTAACATAATGAGCTCTATTTTCGTGCAGGCACAAGAATAATGTAGTTGTATAAAGCTGGTGTGGTATTATTGTGGCTGGAAATAAACCTTTTTTTTCTGCTTTTCAATCAGTTACTTTTTTCCGGGTCAGAAATGTAAAGACATAATCAACAAGCAGAATGTAAGTACTTCAAACATACTTTGTGTCCAAACTTATGTGTACATTCCACACCACTTCTTAGCACAGACACAATCCTAAACTGTGTTTACATAACATAAAGCAGAGCTAAATGTACTACAGCTATTTGCAGCAGTTCTATTGCAGTTTTTCTCAGTTGCTTTGGAGCGTTTCTCAAATCAGATTTGAAATTCTTAAAGACTACTTGTTCAACATTCACATCATGTAGTCACTTGTGCACATCATAAGATGCATTACTTGTTGCTTTGAAAAAAACTGCAAACATCTTGGTAGATTCATTTTATTGATTGTGGGCAATTATCTGCCACTTCCTACACTTTCAATTGTTTAGATCATGTTATATATATTATACCAGTTTCAGCTGAATAGTCTTAACCCCCAAAACACCTCAACATCAGTTCATTGCATAAGTCATTGAATGCAAAATGGTTAAACCAGTTGTCAGAATCGGTCAAGCTTAAATTTCTATTAACCGTTTTTTTTGTAAATGTTTTTGTGTTTTAATTTAATGTGATCAATTTTGCAGATGAATCTTAACTAAACATTTTGACTATATAGTTTGTGAACAATGACAAAAAGACCTGTCATTCTGATGGCAATGAGATGTCCCATTGACACAAATACTTAAGAGATAAACTAAGGATTTTGATGAAAGTACAGGCTTTTGCAAGAAATCCAATGTGTTGTGCTGTTTGTACAATTATTTTTGAGAAATGCATTTACTGGTTTGCAAATATTAAGGATGATTCAAGAAATGTTTCAAAGCAACTGAGATAAACCGTAAAGCCTAATGTGAATACAAATGGACACTTCATTCATAGACTACAAAAAAAAGAGTTGCCCCGGGTTGTAATGCCACAGCCTTTTAACAATCACAGTGACTGAAGCCAAACATGGGCATTTGTGAGCTCATGTATGTACACAGAAGAGGGTACATAGCACTTCATCTGAATGTGTTATGCTGCCTTATGATGCAGCAGCAGTTTTAAATTAAGTCTTGTGCTGCTTTCTTATGTCTTGCAACAAGCACATGTTAACATTTAACCTCCCTCCTGAGAACCTAAATCTGCTCATTAATTCTTTCCATAATTAACAATGTGATTTTTGTTTTGTTAACAATATTCTAGGAGTATTTCCTTATGTAGCAATCACTCTAGAAATAGACATTACAGTCTACTCCATATAAATAAAGTTTTTGTAATGTGCCCTACAAATCAGTATTACATAAAAATTTCATTAAAACATGAATGTATGTATCCTTTTTTTTATAATTATATTACTATAATTCCCTTTAAAAAAATTCAAATGCAAATTAAGTGAAATAGAATTATACACTGCAAAGCCAAATGTATGTGGACACCTAACCATCTCACCCACATGTCCGTTTTGAATATGTCATTCCAGATTTAGTCCCCCGGTTTATTGTTATAATAACCAGCACCATTTTGCTAATGTTTTCTCAAAAGATTTTGGAGCATTGCTATGAAGATTTGTCTTCAATCAGCTACAAGAGCGTTATTGAGGTAAGGGACTGATGTTGGGTGAGGAGGTTCAGCCAGCGGGGCTCAGTCAGTGTTCTAGTTCATCCCCAGGGTGATAAGTAAGGTCACGGTCAGTTTTCTGTGTAGAAAATGATCACATTAAAATTCACACACCATGTCTTCATAATGCTCGCTTTGTACACATGTGTAATACTTGAACAGGTTTTGGCCAGTGAAGGGAAATTTTTATGCTACAACTTACAAAGACATTCTGAACATGTGTGTGCTCTCAACTTTCTGTCACCAGTTTAGGGAACAACCACATATGGTGTGATGGTAGGTGTCCACAAACAGTAGATATATTACAGTAATGAACCTTAGCCATTTTCTTACGGTTCTTTGAATGTAATAAATACATCCTGCAAGTGTGGGTTTGTCTTTAATGTTAAATGTGAAGCAGACAGTTAAATCACAATATATATACTGAATAGCGGCACAGGATTCTATGGAATTTTCAAACAAAGAATCAATATTATGCTTAAACTAAAAAATGAACTTGTCAAAAAGAATTGCACTCATAATGATGAGGAATATCAACACTATCATTTGGATTAACACCCACAAAATAACAGAAGGCAGTTAGTTTTGTCAGGAAGCTAGTAGTGTTAATGACTAAATTTTGACATGAAATAACGAAATGGAACTAGTGTCTCATTAAAAAACATCATTCACTAGTAAACATTTTGGTTTTGAGGTGAATGAGAGCAGCTGATTTGATTCGGCTTGGCAGCAACATGCCTAAACATATCTTTTGATAATGTACTCATTATCCCCAACCTCTATTTAAAATTAGGCCACTCTCCAGCTATTTGTCTGTCACACCAATGAATGCATTTTTTTGGCAGGGCTGTTAAAAAACTTGGGTCAGAATATCTTTAATGACACTTTTTTTCTGGACATTGTTCAAAGTATTAAAAAAAATTCTTGTAATTTGATTTCTACAGTCTTGGTAGATAAACGTCTAAACGGAGTTGCAAAATAGGAAAAGTCTGCAGGAGATCACACTGATTTTTAAACAATCAGTATAAGAACTGGTGTTCTTTTTCACTAAGGATGTCAGAAACATGGAAAAAAATTTCCTATGGTTAATTAACATCAGCTTTATTACTAATCTATCCAATGTCAGCTGATATAAAAACTGCGAAGATAGAAACTAGGCCAATGCCAATAGTTAAACCAAGATCATCAAAATTTTTCATCTTTCTAAAGTAAAAAATAACCAAGGAGTAAAAAACAAAATACACCTGTTTTAGGGGGAAAACCTACAATACCTACAATGACCTGTGAGAGTCAACCAACTATATTTAGGAACTTTATTGTACTCTTCCTTGCCAAAATGCTTCAGATCTATTCAACTGTAAAAAGAATTCATGTGCACAGCCTTTCTCATTATTTAGTCATTATATAGGTTGTCGATAGGATTTAGATCTGGCCTCTGACTGAACCATTCCAAAATGTAGATCTTTAGTTTTTGCTAGCAATTATGTGTTCAAGAGTTATAAATAGCATTTTTGTATTCACTGTACTTGACTATAGTAACAATAAGCATTGGTTGAATTACAGTCACCTTTAACTCCCACCTTTGTTACAGATTACAATGTAATTCCAATTCAGTTTTATTATTCAGGTGCAGATGGAGTAAACTCAGTTTGTTCTGTGAGTGAAAAAAATGGGGATGTGCTGTTAGACTAGCAGAGCACTATAGCCTGAGGTCCACAATGATTTACTGTACTGCATACTGCATCACCACAGCCAGTGTGTAGTCTCTATTTTATAGCTTTCCTCCATTTCTTTTTTCCTCTCTTTTTTCCCACTTTTCTTTTGTCATCCCTCATATGCTTGGTCACTGACTCCATGTTGCCTTTTTATCTTCTGTGCCTTCTCTGGCATTGTGGCATTGTTATGGTACTTTAGGCAGCAGCAAGTTTGCTTTAAAGATCTCTGACATTACGGTGCAAATAATGGTCTGTGCTGTAATTCTATTTAGTATCAGGGTACTCTTCCCCACTTGCTATATTATCCTTTATTAATCTCTAACACAATCTAGCCAAAATATAAACAAGCACTTGCCCTAGACCCGGGCCTAATTAATTAAAGATATGCCCATGGTCTATTGTAGAAGGTATAATCATACACACATACATGTCAATGAGACATTAAACAGACCACAATGAAACACACCCTGTCATCGAGCTGCAAAAATAGACTCCATATGTAAACTATCAACAAGAAGACAAATTGCTCCTGCTAAATTAGCATCCTTAAAACTTAGAGTTGTGATAGGTAAATAATAGTCCAGCAATTTTTCAAAAAAAATTTTGCTGGCAAGACAAAAAGGTAGTTGGTCATTTTTGAGTGTAATACACAAAAATAATTTCTGAAGTTTCCCTTTGTCTGTTCTGGTACATGTCTTGGTAAAAGAAGCTTCCTTGTACTTAAAACTCCCTTAATCCTCAATGTATCCTCAAAGTATGCTTACATTATGTAACAGAGTAACACCTGCACAGAGCCCTAACCTCATCCACAATGACCACATTTGTAATTCACTGGAATTCAACCTGTACCCTAGACCTCCTCACCTATCATTGCCTGAAATTTTGACTGAATGATCACAAAATCTTACACCAATGCTCTAAAATGTAGTGGAAATTCACTGTAGAAGAGTATAATATATTATAATATATTAGTATTATAACAGAAAAGAAGCCAGCCATTAGGGTTGCACAAGCCAGTGCACTTGTAGCGCCGGTCCCAAGCCCGTATGAATTGGAAGGGGGTTGCGTTAGGAAGGGCATCCATCATAAAACATGCAAAATCAAATATGCGGATCACAAACCAGAATTTCATACCGGAGACCCGGGTTACCAACGACCGCCACAGGTATTGTTAGCCAACAGGGTACTGGTAGAAATTGGGCTAGTGTTGACCGAAGGAGGAGAAGGAGAGGAGGAAGACGTCTACAGAGAAAGCAGAGAAAGGAAAAGTGTAGGAGAGTGAGGTTAAGGTGGGCACTTTAAATGTTGGTACTATGACTAGTAAAGGAAGAGAGGTAGCTGATATGATGGAGCAGAGAAAGTTAGACATGTTGTGTGTTCAGGAGACCAAGTGGAAAGGAAGTATGGCCAGGATTATTGGAGACGGGTTTTAACCGTTTTGCCATGGTGTGGATGGAAAATTAAATGGTGTAGGGGTGATTCAGACTGAAGAATTTAGTAAGTGTTTAGTCGAGGTGGAAAGAATTTCTGATAGAGTGAGGAACGTGAAGCTGGAAGTTGAAGGGGTGATGATAAATGTCAGTGCTTATGCTCCACAAGTGGGTTGTGAGATGGAGGAGAAGGAAGAATTTCAGAGTAAGTTAGATGAAGTGGTAGAAGGTGTACCTAGAAAAGGAAAATTAGTGATTGGGGCAGACTTTAATGTAGGTGAAGGAAACAGAGGTGATGAGGAGGTGATGGGTAGGTATGGGCTTAAGGCGAGGAATGTGGAAGGGCAGATGGTGGTAGATTTTGCTAAAAAAAGATGGAAATGGCAGTGGTGAATATGTATTTCAAGAAAAAGGAAAAGCATAGGGTGACATATAAGAATGGAGGAAGGTGCAGACAGGTGGACTATGTTCCATGTAGAAGTTGCTGGATGATTGGGCAACTTCTGAAGAAGTAAGAAGGGAGACAGCTAGAAAGGTACTTGGTGTGACATCTGGAAATAAAAAGTAAAACAAAGAGATGTGGTGGTGGAATGAGGAAGTACCGGAAAGCATAAGGAGAAAAAGGTTGTCAAAACAGGATTGGGATCGGCAAAGAGATGAGAAAAGTAGGCAGGAGTACAAGGAGATGCGGCAACAGGTGAAGAGGGATGTAGCAAAAGCCAAGGAAAAGGCACCTGAAGAGCTGTTTGAGAAGTTGGACACTAAAGAAGGAGAAAAGGATTTATACCGAACATACCGAACAGCTGATGAATGAGGAAAATGTTCTATGCAGGAGATGCAACCTGAAAAAGATCGGAGATTGTAAGGTGTTGGCAGCGAACAGTGTAGCTAGACAGCATCAGATGGTGGTCTGTAGGATGGCTTTGGAGGTAAAGAAGATGAGGAGGAGAGTGAGGACTGAAAGAAGAATAAGATGGTGGAAACTGAAGGAGGGAGACTGTAGTGTGAGATTCGGGGAAGAGGCCAGACAGGGGCTCAGTGATGGTAAAGAAATGCTGGATGATTGGGCAACTACTGCAGAAGTGATAAGAGAGACAGCGAGGAAGGTAAATGGTGTGACTTTTGGAAATTGAAAGGAAGACAAAGAGACGTGGTGGTGGAATGAGGAATTGCAGGAGAGCATAAGAAGTAGTTGAGGTTGGCAAAACAGAATTGGGATCGACAGAGTGATGAGAAAAGTAGGCAGTAGTACAAGGAGATGCAGAAGCAGGTAAAGAGGGATGTGGCGAAAGCCAAGGAAAAGGCATATGAGGAGCTGTATAAGAAATTGGACACTAAGGAAGGAGTAAAGGATTTGTACCGATTGGCCAGGCAGAGAGACCGAGCTGGGAAGGATGTGCTGCAAGTTAGAGCAATAAAGGATGGAGATGGAAATGTGTTGACTAGTGAGGAGATTGTGTTGAGAAGAAGGAGGGAGTATTTTGAGCAGCTACTGAATGAGGAAAATGAGAGAGAGAGAGAGAGAGAGAGAGAGAGAGAGAGAGAGAGAGAGAGAGAGAGAGAGAGAGAGAAGAGAGAGAGAGAGAGAGAGAGAGAGAGAGAGAGAGAGAGAGAGAGAGAGAGAGAGAGAAGGTTGGATGATATGGAGATGGTGAAGCAGGAAGTGGATGGGATTAGTAACGAGGAAGTGAGAGCAGTGATTAAGAGGATGAAGAGTGGAAAGTCAGTAGGACCCGATGACATACCAGTAAAAGCATAGAAGCATGGAGATGTTTAGGAGAGAGGGCAGTGTAGTTTTTCCCAGATTGTTTAACAAGATTCTGAAAGGTGAGAGGATGCCTGAGGAATGGAGAAGGAGTGTGCTGTTACCAGTCTTTAAGAATAAGGGAGATGTGCAGTCCTGCAGTAACTAGCAACAGTAACAGGGGAATAAAGTTGATCAGTCACACAATGAAGTTATGGGAAAGAGCAGTGCTGAGAGAAGTGGTGACAATCTGTGAGCAACAGTATGGTTTCATGAGAAGAAAGAGCACTATGGACACAATATTTGCAGTGGTTGCAGTGGCAGGAGTGATTTGTGATAGAATGGCATCTGCAAGAGTAAAAGGGAAAGTTTATAGAACTGTGGTGAAACCTGCAATGTTGTATGGTTTATAGACAGTGGCATTGACTAAAAGACAGGAGGTGGAGCTGGAGGTAGCAGAGCTGAAGATTTTAAGGTTTTTGCTGGGAGTGACGAGGATGGACAGGATTAGAAATTAGTTTATTAGAGGGACAGCGCCTGTAGGACGTTTTGGAGACAAGGTGAGGGAGGCGCCATTTAGATGTTTTGGACATGTGCAGAGGAGGGACACGGGGTATATCGGTAGGAGAATGCTGAGGATGGAGCCACCAGGAAGAAGGAAAAGAGGAAGGCCAAGGAGGAGGTTCATGGATGTGGTGAGGGAAGACATGCAGGAAGTTGGTTTGAAAGAGGCAGATGTAGAGGACACGGTGGTATGTATACAGATGATCCACTGTGGCGACCCCTAATGGGAGAAGCCGAAAGAAGAAGAATTATTATAACACAAAAGCAGAAACAAAATCTAGAATCACATGTTCAAAAAGCACATATGGATGTATTTGGTTAGATGCTTGCAAACTTTTGAAAAAATAGTGCACTTACCATAATTGAGTAGAAATAGTTTATGTAATGATGCTGTGAAGGTTTTTCAAACCAGTAACTACATTTTGCTCCCAAATCATAATGGCATTGCAGGATTAAGGTGGATACAGGAGCTTGGAAGTGTATATATGGAACTGCATGAGTCAAGCATGGCAAAGGATTAAGTCAGTCAGTCAAACAGACTTTAAGATTTCATTAACAGAGGCAATTTTATCAACAGAGGCAAGTGTGACAAGCATCATTCGAATTATTTTTGCTATGCAAATTAGGTATGATGCATTATAGCAACAAATCTAAGAGATTGTTTCAGATGATTTTTCAGGCTCTTTATGTCTCACAGAATCCAATGTCTCTTCAGTTCCACAATCAGAACTTTATTTCCTACCTGTAATTAGTTTCTATTCACTGATTTACGTTTTATCCTGTCATATGTGAACTCTTTTCAAATGTGTATAGAGATGCTACAAAGTAAAATAAACCATGGAAAGATGTAGCAAAGATTATTGGTGCATCTAGTGAGGGCACTTCGCTAGAACACGCAACATTAAAAGGTTGAACATCGGCTAACGCAATTATATTATAGGCTCCCTAAAGAAGATTTTAGTAAATGCTCACCAAAATTGTTTTGAAAATGAAAATTTTTAATCAAAGTAATCTAATAATTGTGCACTTATTCATCTTATGTGAGTTGTTCAGGTTTTATTATATTTACAAAGAAGGAAACTATTGGGTCTGAAAAAAGTATTCACTCCTTGAGGAATTAGTAAATGAGAAAAACAACAGCTCCCACTTAATCAGAGAAAATCTGCAGCTGGCACTTTTGATTATTATAGAGGGTTATCTGTTAATCTGGACTACAGGGTTTTTCCTGTCTAGACAAGAAACCAGTCTTATTATTCAATGTCTTTAAAAAAAAATGGGCCACTGCCTGCATGGTAATTACCACATAGTCCAACATATTGTCTTGTTCAGGGTTTTCTAAAAGTTCTGAGATCATTCACTGGCTAACTTCTGTGCAAACTAATAGAAATGTAAAAAGTCTTCTCCTTATCTACATCATTGAAGCAGAAGCAGAAGCAGAAACAGATACAGCTGCTAGATCCAATGTGTTATAATTCCACCAAGCTTTTTACCAACTCGAAAGACACACACACACACACACACACACACACACACACACACACACACACACACACACACACACACACACACACACACACACACACACTGTTCCCTGCTGATTTGAAATGTGTACTTTAAGCCAAAATTAAATGTTTATGGAATCATTTTTAAAAGCTCAAAAGGCCCTTATGACAACAGCAGGAATGCTAACAGTGTGTATGAGCCAGGCATAAAAAATATGGGTCTTAACTGTTCCTGCCCCTCTCCCCCCCGTGGATCTTCCCACTTCATCCAGGCCTGCCTGGATTGGACTGTAGTTGATGTCAACAGTCTCCTACACTGACTCAGAAATACACTTCGCTTTTGATCATCATCACTGCACCCGCAACATTGTATACCCGCCACAAATGGACATTCGGTGTAACCCAGATGAGGATGGGTTCCCTCTTGAGTCTGGTTCCTCTCAAGGTTTCTTCCTTATGCCATCTCAGGGAGTTTTTCCTTGCCACAGTCGCCAGTCGCCACCGGCTTGCTCATCAGGGACAAACTTACTCATAAAGAACATATTCATTTTTAATCACCGCATTATTTGTGTAAAGCTGCTTTGAGACAATGTTCATTGTTAAAAGCGCTATACAAATAAAAATGAATTGAAATTAAATTAAATTAATTGAGGGCCAAAAATCTTCACACACCAAATTTTTGTGGTTCTGTTGTGGTTGTTTTTTGACTGTTTGCTTTGCCTAGTTAAAGAAAAATATATCATGAAAAGAGAGTTTATTTTAATTAACAATTTTCACATTGGATCACAATGGAGAGTTTTGCAGATTCAGATCCAGATGCCGTATTTTAAGTGATTGAGAATAAATGTTAATATCCATAGCAACTGTCTAAATCAGCTAGACAGAGTAAACATTGGCAAACCTATCATCACAAACCAAGAAAAGGACAGGCTGGGGTCAAAACAAGTAGGAAGAAAATAAGGAACAAGCCTGTGGAACATTAGAGCATACATTTGCTGAAAGCACATTATTCATAACTTTGCAGAAAGCAGCAAGAAAGCAAAACGCTCAAAAAGGAAAGCAAAGCATAAAGAAACAGGTAGAACCAATCCCAAGAAAGTGTGTGTGTGTGAGTGAGTGAGTGAGTGAGTGAGTGTGTGTGTGTGTGTGTGTGTGTGTGTGTGTGTGTGTGTGTGTGTGTGTGTGTGTGTGTGTGTGTGTGTGTGTGTGTAAGATGGACATGGAGCTGTTAAAATGGCTTAATGTTTAAGTGGGTGGTACATACCAGAATCACAAGGACTTTGACTTGGCATCAGGAGCTTCCAGTGCAGGAGATGTACAGACATAATGTAACATATTAGTAATAATTGTAAACAAGACAGTTAAATTATGCAATATATACAAAGTAAAAAATATTGTTAAATAGATGTACAGATGTTATTAACAAGTGTGGGGTTTACAAGTGGACCATTGGATTCTATTGACAAATGTGTCAATTATGATGGACAATGTGCAATTATGAATATTTTAATTGTTCACGCTGAGTATAGCCTGCGGGAAAAAAATGGTTTTGTGCCTGGTTGTTTTGGTGGACGGTGCTCTGTAGTGCCGACAAGAACAATTTGTAGAGAAAATAGGCTGGGTGTGTGGGGCCCAAAGTGATTTTCTTAGCCCTTTTCTCCACTCTGGATTAGTAAAAATCTTAAAGATTGGGCAGTGGGGCACCAATAATCCTCTCAGCAGACCTGACTATCCGATGTAGAATCTTGATGTCTGATTTGGTAGCTGAACCAAACCAGACAGTTATAGATGTACACAGGACAGACTCAATGATGGCTGAGTAGAATTGTTTCAGCAGCTCCTGTGGCAGGTTGAATTTCCTTAGTTTACCACTGCTGGGCCTTTTAAGCAATGGAGTCAATGTTATTGTCCCACTTCATGTCCTGAGAGATGGTGGTAACCAGAAATCTTGAATGACTCAACTGTTACAGTGCTGTTCATGATGGTAAGTGAGGGGAGTGCTGGGGATTTCTCCTGAAGTCCATGATCATCTCCACTGTTTTGAACATGTTGAGCTCCAGGTTGTGGTGGTTGCACCAGACAGCCAGCTTATTAACCTCCTGTCTGTAAGCAGACTCGTCTCCATCCTGGATGAGGCCGATGACTGTAGTGCCGTCCACAAACTTCAGGAACGTGACAGAGGGGTTTTTAGAGGTGCAGTAATTTGTGTACAGTGAGAAGAGCAGTGGGAAGAAAACACATCCATGGGGAGCACCAGTGCTGATAGTGAGAGACCTGGATGTGAGTTTGCCCAGCTTCACTGTCTGCTGCCTGTCAGGCAGGAAGCTGGTGATCCACATACAGATTGGGGTGGGCACGGAAATCTGGGTCGGTTTGGCTAAGAGAAGGTCAGGAATTATGGTATTAAAGACTGAACTGAAGTCTACGACCTTGCGTAGGTCCCAGGTATGTTGCAGTATATATTGCAATCTCATGTTGACAGCATCATCTCCAGACCTGTTTGCTCTGTAGGCAAACTAAAGGGGATCCAGCAGAGGTCCAGTGATGTCCTTCAGGTAGGCCAGGACCAGTATCATGTGCCATGCTAACACTGTGACAAACAACTTATCAAATCATGCAACTGTCAAAAATAAGTAATCAGCTATTATACCCCCAAACACAGATATGCAGAGTGTATATGGAATAGAATATTTGGTAACATTTTACTGTAAGGTTCACAAATCAAATCGATGGGTTACTTAACGTAATCCTGAGATCAGGCTCCGGGAAGTGAGGGGGAAGGAGGGAAGTGCTGGTGAAACACCTCACTCTGTTATCAAAGAACCCGGGATTACGTTAAGTAACCCATCGTTCTTTTTCTAACTTCGCTCGGTGTTTCACTATGGGAGATATAGACCACTCCCGGATTGCACATGATCCCGCTACACCCAATCACATGGGCTCAGGACGTCTGGCACTCAGCACTGCAAGCGCCAAGGATGACTCAGACACATCTAGTCTATAAAACCGCACAAAGGTGTGTGGTGTAGCCCAACCAGACGCTGCACAAATTTCCTGAACAGAAACTCCCTTAGGTAGGGCCCATGATGTCACCATCCCTCTAGTAGAGTGGGCCCTCAGACCCGCAGGTGCCTAAGAACCACAGCATTCATACGCTATAGATATAGCCTCCACAATCCAGCGGGACAGCCGTTGTCTTGACAACGGCTTCCCTTTGTGAGGGGTAGCCCAAGACACAAACAGCTGATCAGACTTCCTGAAACCTGCTGTTCTCCTGATATACGTATGGAGGGCCTGCACTGGGCACAAGGAACTCAATCTCTCCTCCTCCTGAGGTGAGAACGGAGAAGGGTGAAAAGCCGAAAGTTCCGTAACGGGACATCTATAAGAAGAATCCACCACTTTAGGTACAAACGCCGGGTTAGGGTGAAAGGAAACTTTCGTGAGCCCAGGGGCAAACTGTAAACAGGATGGACTGACAGACAGGGCTTGCAGCACGCTCACATTCTTAGCAGTCACTAGAGCCACAAGCAGTGCCGTCTTAAGAGAAATAAATTTCAGCCCTACGCCATCCACCGGCTCGAAGAGTTGATGAGAAAGGGCCTCCAAAACCAAAGACAGGTCCCACTGAGGCACTAACCGCAAAGACACCGGCCTCTTATGGCGTGCACCTTTCATAAACCGGCTAATCAAAGGGTGCCGACCCACAGGTTTGTTACTAAACCCGACATTACACGCAGAAATAGCCGCCAGATACACCTTCAAAGTAGAAAAAGCTTTCCCTTTATACAGCAAATCCTGGAGAAAGCACAAAATGTCTCCCACAGAACACTGGAAAGAGACAATGTGACCACGGCCACACCACTCCGCAAAAACTCGCCATTTATTGTCATAAAGCGTGCAAGTAGACGAGGCCCTAGCACTCTGGATAGTGTGTATAACCGATTGGGGTAAACCTGCCACACTCAAGTTCCACCTCTCACGGGCCAGGCCCAGAGAGCTATCCTGTCCAGGTGCGGATGATAAATCTCCCCGCCCGCCTGGGACAGAGGGTCCCTCCGTGGAGGGAGTGGCCACGTTTGATCTGACAGTAGCTGAACTATTTCTGCGATCCAGTGTCTGGACTCCCAACGTGGATCTATCAGAATCAGTGACATGCTGAGTTCTCTGACCCTGGCCAGGGTGGGGGAAATCAAGCTCAGTGGAGGGAAAGCATAGAGAAGAATATTTGGCCATGGGTGGGCTAATGCATCCACACCTAACGGTTCATCTTTGTCCCTTAGAGAAAAGTACAGAGGACACTGAGCGTTTTCTCGCGAGGCGTAGAGATCTACGGCAGCCCGTCCGTATCTCTGCCATATTTGCTCCACCACCTGGGTGTGCAGTTTCCATTCCCTGTACAGGGGGTTTCCCCTGGACAACAGAGCCGCACCCTTGTTCCATATGCCTGGAACATGAGTCGCTCTGATGGACAAAAGCCTCGTGTCGCACCACATTATCAGTTTCCTCACTAACTGATGCAGCTGGAGGGAGCGCACCCCCCCCTGCCGGTTCATGTACGCGACCACTGTGGAATTGTCTGTTTTCACCAACACATGTTGGCCCTTTTTGAAAGGCAGAAAATGTTTCAGCGGTAGAAGCACTGCCAACAACTCCAAGTAGTTTATATGTCTCGGGATTAGCTGTGGAGGCCAAACGCCAATCACAGCTCTGCCTATAAGGGTCGCGGCCCAGCCCACCAGACGCATCCGTCGTCATAGTAACCCTTGACGACACCACCCCCAAGGGAATCCCAGACCGAAGAGTCGCGGGGCATCCCCATTGGCGGAGGTTATTTTGACCGGCCAATTGAGATGACGTCGGGGACATAAGCGCAACCGCCCAACCAATCGTTTGGACGGATCGACCGACAGAGTGCTTTGTGTGTCAACATTCTGAATGAATATTTTCTCAGGTGCTTGTTTAACACACGCAGGTCCAAGATCGGATGAAGAGATGTGCTTCCTCTCTTCAGGATCACAAAGTACCGGGAGTAAAAACCCTGCCGGCTTTCTGCCTCCGGAACAACTCTGATTGCCCTTTTGCTCAAAAGAGAGTCGATCTCGGGCGTTAGGACGCGAGCCGACTCTCCTTCGGCCACCGAGACCAACACACTGGTGAATCTGGGTGGTTTCATTGTGAATTAAAGCCTGTATCCGCGTGAAATTGTGCTAAACAGCCACGGATGAACAGCGCATGCGCGGCAATTGATGAGGCGCGCAGAAAGGAAACCCCCGCGTACACAACTCTGGTCGCATGATGATGACGTCACAACCGCAGAGCAAGCGCGCCCTCCAGCGGTAAAACTAGGGGGGGTGCACGCTGAATTCTTGGAATTTTTGCACACTATCGCCCTCAGCTGATTGCCCGGATGCGAAAGTGCCACATTTATTGTGTTTTTTATTCTTGAACACATCGCCCTCAGCCCGTGGCTTGGATGCGATGATGAATTCTTTATTGCGCAATCGTCTAAACTGACATGCGAGTGAACAAATGTCGTGAGTGCTTGGTGACACTGAACATTTTCCCTTCTTCCTCGAACCCGAGGAGAAACTAGGGAGGAAGCCTTACGGAACTTAGAACCGGGCTGTGCTCCCTTCTTCTTTTCTTCGTCAGTGGTGAAAGGAGGATAGGAGAACATTCGCGTGTCAGGTCGCACGATTCTTCTTCCACTCCTCGGGGTGGGGCGGACGGTTTCCAGCCGCCACGGCCGCAAATGAATGCTTTCTCCACAGTCCCGAGCCATCCGATCTCGGACGTTGACCAGCTTGCTGTCCGCCGAGAGCCGATCTTGCACTCCTCGCACTCATCGGCCACCTTCTCGCAGCCGCGGCTTCGGCTGCACCCCGTCACACTGGCTGAGGGGACGGGTTCTGAGACAGCTTACGAGGCAAACAGAGGTTGAATGCTTCGTCCTCCTGTTTCCTGAGAGTGCTGGTTTCTCTCATCTTTTCTAGAGCTGGACCGAACAGACCTTTAGCGGGGTCGTAGGCAGCATCCATGACTTCCGCTTTTTGTGTGTCACCCAAGCCTGACAGGTTAAGCCACAACGCTCTCTCACCTGACACAGCCAAGGCCATCATGCGGCCGCAGCCCTGAACTGCGCCTCGTGAAAAGCGCAGGATTAGGTCGTTCACCACACAGATCTCGTCCCAAAGTACCGGGTTAGGTACTCCTGTGTTACCTTCAGCCTGTGAGGTTGCATCACCCGCGCTCTGGGGTCTCGACTGTTGGGCCGGGAAGGTACCACTGTCGTCCTTATCTTCGTCCTCCATATCCAAGTCGAGGAGGTCTGAGTTCGCATCTGCGTCCTCGTCGCACGGTCATTTCTCATCCTCCGTGAGGATGTGAGGCCGTAGACCTCGCGGCGGCGCCGGACAGACACGGGTCCTGTTGGTTAGCCACCGCTACTCTCAGCCGTCTCTCCAAATGTTTGACCGGCATCGACGCACAGTGAGCGCATGCTTGCGGGTCCGCGAGCGACGTTTAAGCGTGCTTCGGGCCCATGCCCGTGATGCACATCGGGTGAGGGGCCCTGCCCAAGATGGTTGCTCCACATGATGATGGACACGGGCGGGATGCAACCTCCCTGATCTTCGACTCATTCCCTTTGGTGGGGGGGATGACCGTCGACATGGCTGAGCACGGAGAATACTAGACTCGTCACAACATGTTAGTCTGCCGATGTTCACAGGGTAGTTAGCCCTCCGAAGGCTTCGCCTTGACGCGCTAAGCCTGTAATAGCTTGACGCTACTACGTCCCTACCGTGTAACTTAATACCCAGCAGGTTGGAATAGGAATAGCTCGCTTCGACGCGGACGCTATTCTGTGACGTCGCTCAGCACGATCCCGTACAACTGATCTCGTGTTCGGTGGCGGAATACAATGACAGCCCGCACGATGAACAGTTAAGCGAAAACAGCTGAGAACTGGATGTGCTGATGTAACGTGTTATGAGTGTAATATAAATGGAATCATTTGCTTTTTCACAAAAATCCTGCATTGCTATATTATTTGTTTACTTTCTTTGGGTATTAAGTGTTTATTTTGCTGTTTTCTGTAAGAGACTTTTATTTTGATATTTACTCTTGGCGTTATGCGGACGGCATTTTCAATTGAGCGCACGTGCCTCGTCAGTTTGCATTGCATATGCTGGAGAGAGGTAGGCGTTTGTGTGAGCTCTTCAATTAATGAGATAATTAAACTCATTAAGTGTAAATTTGATTTGATTTCACTTTGTGAACAGTTCTGAAACTGATATGTTCTGTTGTATATTTTATGTGCAAGTGGATTTATAATGTGGGGATTTATCATGTGGGCCATATGTATTTGGTGTTGATGTGCTTCTGAGTTGTTAGCCAGCTAACAAGTGTTGTACTATACAGGAATACGTTGTCACATGGTGCCCATGAGTGATTTCTCCTTATTGACATTAATCCACAGGTATTTCTTTCTTGATCTCTTTTATTATTTTTCTATCGTCTTTTGTATGAATGTCTAGTGTTTAAATGTTAATGTATTTTGTTCAATTGTTACATATGATGAGTTTGCATTGCATATGCTGGAGAGAGGAATACGTTGTCACAGGGTGCCCATGAGTGATTCTCCTTATTGACATCCACAGAGAGACGAGGAGTGTTGATTGGTGGGTGAAACTGCTAATAAACTTTCGCTGGTGAACTGAATGAAAGCGTCCTGAGCCTTTCTTGAACACAGTGCAGACGAGAGTAGCAGCGGTTAGCAGTAGACCGGCTACATTGGTGCTGTGACCCGGATGAAGATTTGCTTCAGGATCTACGTCAGCTGGGTCACTGAGGGATGCTGAATTAAGGTTCACCTGTACTTTAGTGGAGATCTGTGACAATATAAATGGACATTTGAGCTTCTCGATTTTGGATAGTATTGATTGAAGTATTTTCTCAGATTAGTGATTCTTTTTTTTCCAGAGTTAAAGAAATTTCCAACATAATTATTGCATTTAAAAATTTATTAAGTTATAATTTTTTTGTGTGACTCCGAGCATGGCATTTAGTTTAAAAGGAGACGAATTTGATGTAAATGACACCATGACTGGCTTGGGTTTTGGAAGAGGTAGGCTTTTCGGTGAAGTTCCAGTTACTCCAGTTGTCAGGGAGAGTAGAGTTAAAGGAGCATCTCCTGTATTATGCTCCACACATGTAACCGAACATGGTTCAAATTCAGCAACTGATACTTTGCCTTTAGCTGTCCCAGATATAAATTATCCAAATTGGCAACGTTTGATAGCACACATCGCTAAACAAGTAGGACAGACAATGTTAGGTTCTCAAAAAGAGGCTAGTAATGGGGTAGATGAGAGTAGGGGTGTGCAAACACAAGGGTTGAGTACCAGTAATACATCTTCAGATATACCTTCGCTTAACTTGACTGGAGTGAAGTTGGTCATGCAATCTGATGCCAAAGAGCCCCCAGTTTACCGCGGTGATTCATCAGACAAGCTGGGAGTTCATGAGTGGGAGGAGCTGATGGATACATATTTGCGAAAGAGAGGCATACCATTAAAAGAACATCATCAAGAGATTTTGAGCAGATTGATGGGCAAAGCTAAAGATCTAGTCAAAGTTACCCTTCGTTGTAATTTAGCTTTAAACCCAGTTAAGAACCCAAAGGTTATCATGGATATCCTGAAACAACATTTTATTGATGCCAACTATTCATGCATGCCTTTGGCCGACTTATATGGCACTGTTCCGTTAGCAGGAGAAGATCCTGTCGAGTACTGGGTGCGGCTGAATAAAGCAGTGGATTTGGCAGAGGAAGCTTTAAAGAGACTTGGACGACGGATGGAGGACCCATGTTAAGAAGTGGCTATGATGTTTGTGAAGTACTGCCCCGATTCCACTCTTGCTGCGGTATTCCGTTTTAAATCCCCAGAAAAATGGACCGTGCAGGAGATCCAGGAACAGCTTGACCGGTACCAGACAGATTTAAAAGAGCAGATGTCAACCAAACTGAAACGTCATAATGCTCCCCGACATGCCACTGCTCACATTCAGATGTCCTGCGAGAGTGACGAAGTGGATGTTGGCTCTCCTATAGAGCCAGGTAAGTGTAGCAAAGTCAGTACTGCACAGAGTGATGACAATTGCATGAGAACTTTGATTAGCCTTCTTGACCGTGCTTTGTCTCAAAATGTCTAAATGCCTACTCATCAGCCACAGAGCAAGTTCTGTAGAGTGTGCAGAGCTCACGATCACTCTACTGTGACACTTTGTCGATGAGAGCATCTGTGTTTTGCATGCTTTCAACCTGGGCATAGTAAGAGAGACTGTGCAAACGACAGGTCCAGGCCTGGTCCGGCAGCAATCCATGGTTCACCAACTTTAAACTAGATGGCTCACGCTTGGGAGGGGGATGCGTGAGGGCAAGCAAAGAACCCCTAGAGTGTCAATCTTCCTCATTTCTATGAAAATGCATGCACACAGGCTCCTATTGGGACCAAGGTGATAGCACAAAATGTCCAGGCAGTTGAGGCATTCGAAGAGTTGTTCTATGCACCAGTCAGTGTAAATAACGTGTTTTCATTGAAGGGAATGCTTGATACAGGTTCCATGGCCTGCACTTTTAGTATGGAAGCAGAGAAGAGGCTGTTATATATTAATGTGCTGTCTACACCCACACCGTTTCTGGAGGAAGTCGTCCTAGTAGGATGTGGTGGTAAGGTTACGAGACCAAAATGTATGTACGAAGTTGAATTGAAAATTTATGGAGAAAGCTGCCTAGTACCAGTTCTTGTTGTACCTGGCCAGCGGGATGATCTGATCATTGGCACAAATGTGATCAAATTCCTTGCAAATCGCATGAAAGGCAGCGGTGACTACTGGAGACTTGTTTCTAATCATACAGTGGAGCCAATGGCAAAATGTGAGCATTTCCTGGATGTCATGGCCAACACATGTCTCTGGAAAGGTTCAGAGCCACCAAACAAAGTGGGAACCATTAAGCTACAGCAATGTGTCACCTTACTAGCAAGGCAGGAGCACCTTGTCTGGGAAAGATTGCCCAAAAATGTCCCAATGTCACCAGGGAGCACAGTTGTAGTTGAACCAACGACTTCAAGGTCTGTGTCTCGAGACATCATGGTTGGACGAGTTGTCACGCCATTATGGGGTGATCACTGGGTTCCTGTAAAAGTCACCAACATCTCTGACAAGCCAGTTACTCTAAGGAGAAATCGCAAATTAGCGGATGTTTTCCCATGTGTTGCAGTAGAGGATTTCGAACTTCTCCAAGGGCTGAGTCGTGCTGAAATGGTTATAGAGGAGAGTCAGAATGTACCTAATTCATCAGTTGACTTTAAACAGAGGATGGAAGCTGTTGGCCTCTCCGATCTTAACATCCAGTCTTTGAGCTCCATCAGCCATGAGACAAAAGAGAAGCTAGTGCAGTTACTAGAGAGATACAATGATGTGTTTTCCAAGCACTCATTGGACTGTGGAGAAGTAAAAGGGTTCGGTCACCGCATTCGGCTGATGGATGAGCGTCCTTTCAGACTTCCTTATCGACGAGTGCCACCTGCACATTACCAAAAGCTGCGTCAAGTTTTGTCCAAGATGGAAGAACAGGGGATAATTAGGAAGTCTGTAAGTGAGTATGCTTCCCCGTTAGTCCTAGTGTGGAAGAAGGATGGCAGTCTTAGAGTATGCACAGACTTCAGAGGGTTAAATGCAAGAACGATAAAGGATGCACACCCACTTCCTCATCAGTCTGACTGTTTAGCTGCTCTAGGCGGGAACACATTCTTCAGCACCATGGACCTGACGTCAGGATTTTATAACATCACCATGGCTGAAGAGGACAAAAAATATACAGCGTTCACAACTCCAGTAGGCCTACACGAATATAATAGGATGCCACAAGGTCTATGTAATAGCCCCGCCTCCTTTATGAGAATGATGGTCAGCATCTTCGGAGACTTGAACTTCAGCAGTTTGTTGTGCTATCTTGACGACTTTTTGGTGTTTGCTCCAAGTGAGTCAGAAGCATTAGAGAGGCTGGAGGTCGTGTTTAGTCGTCTGAGGCAGTACAATCTCAAGTTAAGCCATAAGAAATGCCACCTTATGAGATCCTCTGTAAAGTTCCATGGGTCACATCATCGACAGGAATGGAGTTTCTGTAGATCCTGATAAAGTCGAAGTCATCTCGAAGTTGTCCAAGTTCGATCTGATAGAAGGCGACAAATGTACCCCATCGGTGCAGAGGATTAAATCAGTCCTTGGTATGATCTTCTATTACCAGCATTTCATTCCTGGATGTTCTGCCTTGGCAAAGCCACTTTTTGCTCTCACAGCTGTGCAAAGAAGGAAGAGAGGAACCAAGGGAGATGTTAAAGCAGGAACGTACAGGAAGCTTAAGCCCACAGATTGGACTGCGGAATGTGATTACGCATTAAGTAGCTTAAAGGAGAGCCTATTACAAAGTGTGGTTTTAGCCCACCCTGACTTTTCTCGACCTCTAATACTGGCAGTTGACGCTTCACTGGATGGTTTGGGAGCTGTATTATCCCAAGTACCTGCAGGCGAAGAACGAGCTCGCCCAATCGCGTTTGCAAGTCAGACCCTGAGCAAATTGCAGAGGAACTACCCAGTTCACAAGCTCGAGTTTCTGGCACTTAAATGGAGCGTGTTCGAGAAATTTAGGGTTCCCTCCCTACCATTGCTGTAGATGAAATCCATGAAAGGCAAGAGGCTGATTTAGTAATTTCCAGAGTCATGTTCTTTATGAATGCGAAGCGTCAACCTGCAAGGCGAGAAAGGGCCAATATGAATGCTAAGACTCTGTCTCTTTTCAGACAATGGGACAAATTGAAGATTATGGATGGAATATTGTACAGAGTTATACAAGATCCACACAGTAAACATAAGCGATATCAGCTGGTTTTACCAAATAGCCTTAAGGACCAAGTTCTGAAGGGCGTGCATGACCTAGCAGGTCATCAAGGGCAAGCAAGAACCATCCATCTAGCCCGCCAGCGCTTCTTTTGGCCAGGAATGGGGAATGATATTTGCAATTACATCAAGTGCTGTCAGAGGTGTATCTTGGCCAAGGCCCCCGAACCATCTGCATGGGCCCCGCTTGAAAGTATTAAGACCTCTATGCCTATGCAATTGGTATGTTTGGACTTTCGGACTGCGAAAGGATGGGAAGAAGCGTTCTGTAGATGCGCTTGTTATGACGGACCATTTCACAAAATTGGCTCATGCATTCCCTTGTGCAAATCAATCGGCAAAACAAGTTGCTAGGAAGCCGTGGGACTGTGTGTTCTGTGTATATGGATTTCCGAGTCGCATTCACACAGACCAGGGATCCAACTTCGAAAGCGCCCTTCTGAAGGAGTTGTTAAAGTTATCAGGGGTTGCAAAGTCTCGTACCACCGCGTACCACTCCATGGGAAATGGAGGAGTAGAGAGATTCAATCGGACCTTAGGAAGTATGCTCCGAACTCTGCCCCTGAAAAAAAAGCACAAATGGCCAGAGCAAATACAGACGTTGACCTTTGCCTACAATGCTACGGTCCACGAGACAACAGGTTACGCTCCCTTCCAGCTTATGTTCGGGCGTGTACCAAGACTGCCGGTAGATGTTATGTTCAGACAGGTGCTACGTGATCCCGTAGTTGTTGATCATGGTACTTACCTGAAATCATTGATGTCATACCTTCATTAAGGCAGCTGAGATCGCACGACAACATTCCGAAGGAGAGCAGAGAAAACAAGCAAAAGGTTACAACAAGAAGGTCAGAGGGACATGCCTGAATATTGGAGACCGTGTGCTGGTGGCGAATAAAGGAGAAAAAGGAAAGAGGAAGTTAGTGGATAAGTGGGACCCTGTAGTGTACACTGTAGCAGACAGGAACTTGCAGACGCACACTTACAAGCTCAAAGATGAGAAAGGTCATGTGAAGATAGTGCACAGAAACCTGTTGTTGGATATTAGTTTTCTACCTGTTGAGTCATCTGACGAGGAGGGAAGCCCACCACCCTTTGTAAAAGAGTCAGAGAATGAGACAAGTAGCATCAGTGAGTGCTCTTTGGAAGATTTCAATCTAACAGACCCGGAGGAAATAACTTTGAGATGGGTAAATGAAGGCTCTGAAAGCTCTGCTGTCCAAGACTGAAAGCTTCCTGTTGAGGAAGCTTTGGAAACAGATCATTCCAGTTCAGATGGAAAAGAGTTTAATGCCCAGTTGCAAACTGAAGAGAATCTTTCCCATAGTGAAGTGGAATCTAGTTCAACATCTCTTGACGTTAACTTTGACTGTGACACAGGAACATATACACAAGCTCCAACTGACAATCAAATTGACATTGACACCCAAGTTTCAGTTCCTGACACACAGGTTGTTAGAACACGGGCAGGAAGAGTTGTTAAGAAAGTGAACAGATTAATTGAGACAATGGTTTAGAAAGTAGTAAAAAGTCACCTGTAAAAGAGAACTGTGGTATTTATTTCTCTGTTCTTAATAGTGATCTGTTATATATTGATTTAGTAAGATGTGAAGGGACATTTTGATTACAAATATGGACTATTAGGGTCAGGTCGTATAATGGTGTAGAAGGCATCGTAATGTTCCAAGATGATCTTAGGCTTGATCACCCTGAGGTATTTCTTGACCTATTGGTAGGTAACTCACAAGTTGAACTAATGGACATTTCATTGCAGACCTGTACCAGTTGTCTGATTTGGATCCAGTACGGATTTTAGTGAAATCTGGAAGGGGTGAATTGAGTTATGAGTGTAATATAAATGGAATCATTTGCTTTTTCACAAATGTATTTTGTTCAATTGTTGCATATGATGAGTTTGCATTGCATATGCTGGAGAGAGGAATACGTTGTCACATGGTGCCCATGAGTGATTTCTCCTTATTGACATTATTCCACAGAGAGACGAGGAGTGTTGATTGGTGGGTAAAACTGCTAATAAACCTTCGCTGGTGAACTGAATGAAAGTGTCCTGAGCCTTTCTTGAACACAGCGCAGACGGGAGTAGTAGTGGTTAGCAGTAGACCAGCTACACTGAGAGAGCTTAGTGTAGTCCCTCACGGGAAGAAAGCGCGAATGATGTTAGAAGGGGTCGACCTGAGGGATAAAGGTGGGGCGGAACCTGTCTGTCAAGGCAGACGTGGTGTCATAAGAGATTCCGTAGTTGGTCACCCCCAAAGCGATTCCCATAGTGAAACACCGAGCGAAGTTAGAAAAAGAACAGGAAACAATTAGCATATTATAACTGCCAGAGGCACACTGACTAGGCCACAACATAGACAGCATTGCACGTTTCAGCAATTTGTACTACAGTAAGTCTTCGGTGGGATTGGATCTGATGGGCTAGACTTGCATTGTGTTATGGGTGACCATAACCTTGTCTCTGGTTCATTGTTTGACCACTGTTTTTAGGAACCAATAACAGCACACCAGGTACTGTGTTGTTGGATTTGCTCCAGTCCAATCCTTTAGCAATCACAAGTTTAACCTTCTTAAAGTTGTTTGTGTCCTTACACTTACCCATTTTTTTATGCTTCTAGCACATAGACTTTGAGGACTAACTGTTCACTAGTCCCTCAATATTTCACACACTTTGATAGGTGCTAATGAAACAGAATAACCAAAGTTATTACTGGTATCTGTCTGTGGATTTAATGTTAATGCAAATTGGTATAATACAGGAGGAAGAGAGAGAAACTGTATAAGGATGGCTGGTAGAGACCATAAATGAATGAATGAGAAATATTATTAAAAATTTTTACATTTTGTAGCCGTTTCTGTAGCATGATCAATGTCTCGTTAAATCCAAATTGTGTTCCTCTTTTATACACATGTACTTGTCTTTGTATTTTTAGGTTTAGCCCTAGCCTGTTTTTGTGTTCATGTATTAACCATTTTTTGTCTTACTTATGCTCTGAATATGGAGTTATGATCACTGAAATTGTCCTTATGAACAACTCTCCGAGTTTATGAACTTACATCCGATCTCAACTAACCACACTTTAATATGAGAGCGTAAAGACATAAGTGGATTCAAATTTTACAAGCTTGTAGAGTGCTAGGTGTTTAAAAGTTAAGTTATAGGTGTCATGTTTAATACAAAATATATTGAAAATATAAAAACGTGTAATTCCCACACACATGCAGCTGCTTTCAGCACTTTCTCAGAATGCCATAGATAGCCAAGGTGTTTGACTGTACACTGAATTTCCTTCAGCAGATGCATTTATCTTTTTTGGACTGCATAAGCAGTTTCTATTTGGCTCACATCATTAGTATATTAGTACCACCTTGTCAGTGTTTATTTCTACAAAAGATTTAGTCAGCATGCATATAATGTATATTCAGCAGTGCTGCCAAGAGGGTGTATATTAGGAAAACTAAAATTAGTTTTTAAAATAATGACAAAAATATGATGACTTATTTTCCATCAGTAAAGCCCCTGATTACTTAACAGAACCTAGCAACAAGCATGAAAACAGAACATTTTAAATTTTTAGATTATATATACCAGAATACATATAATTCAAAGTGATGCAGAGGTTTCAATGGAATTTGAGGCTTGGGTAAGATCAGAGGAAAAAAAAACATTGTACAAAAGTCAAGCTGAATCCAGAAGCCAGCCAAAAAAAAAAAGGAATGCACTGTCTGTAGGGGAAAAAAAAAGACTGTCTGAAAAATATTTTTCAAATAGGATTTCTGTGGTTCTTTAGCAACATGTTGACAGAGTAAGTGTATAAATCAGCTGGCAGGACTGCTATCCTAAGAAGACAGCCATGCTAAGTGCTGATCCAAAACCATCACATGACCCAGCCAACAGGACTTCAGATGCTGCTATACTAAATAACTGGATTTGCTATAACCATGGTCTTTGAATTCTGCTTGTAATTAGTGGCTAATATCAAAAATACAAAGTGTTTTCAGGGTATTTGTTCAAGATCATAGTTCAGCCATAATGAACATTTTGTCTGGTAGTCAAACGCAATCCCACTTTTTAGAGACCCAATAAAAACAACTCCGCATCCTTTCAGACATGTTCTAAAGTTTGTCCTCCTTTATATTCTCAGTGTGCTGGTTTAATATACATTTTAGTCTAAATAAAACAATAGCATTATTAAAGAGAAAAAGAGTTTAAAAAAAGGAGTAATCTTATTGTGTTTAATGTAAAGAATATGTCAGTGACTGTACTTTACTTGAAAATAAATTGTACATTAATTTTTAAAACTAAGCATTGATTCGATTGATTTCAAAAATCAATCTTAAGTGCAACTTGTCCTCTCTGGTCAAACAAATGCTGCTGATCTGAGATGACACGGGAACTCTTTTTAAGATACAAGGATCTTAAATAATATGTAAGATTCTGCATATTATTTATTAAAGTCAGTATTCAGACTGATCTTTTTTATGACTTTGTACAAAAGTAAAATATTTTTCATGTCTAATCTCTTCTATTGAAGTGTTGTTCAGACAACACTATAAATGGATTAAATCTATAAAGGTCATAATGATTTATACAAACTTGTGGAGTCCACGAGTGAAAACTGTCATTAAATCAAAGAAGGAGAAATACCAGTTGGTTAAAAGCCTTAAAATGTTCCTGAATTATTCGAAAGACTCCACTTTTCACTCAAGTTTTCACTCAAGGACTATTAAGCACCTGTCTATAAGCCGCAGGTGTCTACACTAAAACTAATTAACTTTATACAGGCTTTAACGAAAGACAGTGTCTGTTACACGGCTTGTATCTAAACAGTAGCCTACAAAGAATCTCATTGTTCACTGTCTTCCTCCTTCCTTTCACAACTATTTCTCTTGGGAGTTTATCTTTTGGCATCGTCGTACGTTTAAAAATCACCATCGGTGAAGCTTTTCTCCCGATGCCGTGCAGCTCAGAACACAGGTGAAGTGTTTTTTTTTTTGTGCCCGGTTGTTTTCAGCGTGTTAAATGATTTGCATTTCCTGTTGACAGTCCGAGTGAGCGGCAGGTCAAACATCAGAGGAACATCATTCATATTTATGATGTGGTGTGACCCGATTCAGTGGGAGCGCGATTTAATATAAAGAGTTTCATTGGTTCACCTGAACCCGTTCGGCAATTTCATTGGTCTAATGTTATGGGGCTCAGTTTTTTGGCTTGAAGCTTGTGAAACCGGAAAAAACCCAGGAAAAATCCATAAATTAGCCCCTTCGTTGTTTAAGCCGTGAGGTTCAAAGCGTGGGAAAAAGGTAGCGGCTTATAGAAAATACGGTATGCATATTGGTGTATTAAATGAGATGCAAATAATTCAAAATAGAAGCAATTTCTTCTGACTAGGCTTGTGGGCCCGATTGTTTATTCTAAGCATACTGCATGCTGGCTTTCCAATTAAAGCCTAATAAATAAATAAATATGGACTTGAAGGATAAAATTCTTCACTGCTATCCTGGAAAACTGAGCTCTGACCTTGGTAAATAAAACATTCCTGTGCAAAGTGACGGCAAAGAACATTGAATGAAACTGTGAATGAATATGTAATGTTACTGAAACCTAATAAAAGTGGTGAAAATCTGGTGACTGAAGTCTGCTGTGTAAAATGTGCTTTATTTATACAGAAAGACAAATAAGATCGATACATGTACATGAGTTTTTCTATGACTTTGTAAAAGTGAAGTGTCAGGACTCCAGTGGCCTATCCTTAAAGCTGCAGTGCTATTGCTTTTGTAATTAGCGAGTCCTTGACTGCTGGGCTTTCAGGGTGAGCAGAGCCTCGCTGCTTGAAGGACGACGCTATTACCTCACCACTGTGCAATAATATTGCTTTTCTTTTTCCCAAACGGTGCTCATCCTTCAACAGCAAACAGCAACCCATTGCTTATTTGGATAATCAAAGACCCCCATCTTTCAGAAGGTCACAGTAATATTCTCTGGCTGAGTGAATGGTGGGTATTGTCCCAGATGATGCAGGAGCTCAGCGTGTGTAGACGGAGACAGGACATTCTCACCACATGTTCAGAGGGGCTGCTCTGCTCCTCCATTACCTTGATTGATGGCATCCAAACAGACACTCATTCCACCCCCCTTAACCCTCGGTCGAGTGCTAAAGAGATTAGAAACAATAAATTAGTGTCTGTTCTTTCCAAGGTTAGGACATATTATTCTTTTCCCATTCAGTGATGCATTTATTAGACAAGGTAGCAGATACACTGGTGTCCAAAAACTCTGAGACCTTATTGAAAATCTGGGATTTTCTCTCATTCAGAAATACATCTAACCGAAACTTTTGGAAACTTTTAAGAGAAATGCTCAAAGTTTTTAATATGCATTAGTCAAATGTGTGCACTATTTCTATGCCACATTTAAATTTAAGAGAAAATATGTGATATAAACATGCTAAGTCATTTGTCCCATCAACTAAGGCCTGTGTTTAGATCATCAAAGTTTGCACAAATTTGTCCATTCATCTTAAGTGCACACATTTCACTGAGACAAAAAGGGGTCATACCAAATTCTAAGAAATGTAGAAATTTAAGTAAAAGATTCATTCAGCAGTGAATTGTTAATTGCTAAAAATAAAATGCAAGGCTAAGTGCACATTTTATTTTATAACTGTAAAGGCATAATTATTCATATTAGGGGTCAGCACAGCGGATCATCTGTCTCCATACCCCCCCCCCCCCCCCCCTGTCCTCTACATCTGCCTCTTTTACCCCAACAACCTGCATGTCTTCCCTCACCACATCCATAAAACAACTCTTTGGCCTTCCTTTTTTTCCTCCCTCCTGGTGACTCCATCCTAAGCATTTTCCTACCAATATACGCCATGTCCCTCCTCTGCACATGTCCAAACCATCTCAATGTCCTACATGCGCTGTCACTCTAATAAACTTGTTTGTAATCCTGTCCATCCTTGTCACTCCCAACAAGAACCTTAACATCTTTAGCTCTGTTACCTCCAGCTCAACCTGCTGTCTTTTAGTCAGTGCCACTGTCTCTAAACCATACAACATCGCAGGTCTCGCCACAGCCCTATAAACCTTTCCCTTCACTCTTGCAGGTACCCCTCTCTCACAAATCACTCCTGCCACTCTTCTCAACCCACTCTACCCTGCCTGCACTCTTTTCTTCACTTCTCTAAAACCTTCTGTTGACCCCAGGTACCTCAACTCCTCAACCTTCTCTACCTCTTCTCACTGTAATCGCACCACTCCACTGCCCTCCCTCTCATTCACACACATGTACTCTGTTTAACTCCTACTGACTTTCATTCCCCTTCTCTCCAGTGCATACCTCCACCTGCCCAGGCTCTTCTTAACCTGCTTCTTACTCTCGCCACAAATCACAATATTATCCACAAACATCATAGTCCATAGAGACTTCTGTCTGACCTCGTCCGTCAACCTGTCCATCACCACTGCAAACAGGAAAGGGCCGATCCTTGATGCAATCCAACCTCCACCTTGAACCAGTCTGTTGTTCCTACTGAACACTTCACTGCTGTCATACTGTCCTCATACATGTCCTGCACCACCCTCACATACTTCTCTGACACACCTGACTTCTTCATACAACACCACAACTGCTCTCTCAGCACCCTGTCATACGCTTTCTCTAAATCCACAAACACACAATGCAACTCCTTCTGACCTTCTCTATACTTCTCTGCTGCTCACAGATGGTCACCTCTACTCTCAGCCTGGCTTCTTATAACTTCATGGTGTGACTGATAAACTTTATTCTTCTGTAGTTACTGCAGGCCTGCACATCTCCCTTATTATTTAAGATAATTAATTTAAGAAGTACCAGCACAATCCTTCTCCATTCCTCAGGCATTCTCTCACCTTCCAAAATCCTGGTAAACAATCTTGTTAAAGACTGCCATCTCTCCTAAACATCTCCATGCTTCTACCGGTATGTCATAGGGTCCTACCGACTTTCCACTCTTCATCCTCTTAAAATTTGTGATCATTGCTCTTACTTTCTCCTTACTAATCCTATCCACCTCCTGCTTCACAATTTCCACACCATCCAACCTTCTCTCTCTCTCTGTCTCTCATTTTCCTCATTGAGTAGCTGCTCAAAATATTCCCTCCATCTTCTCAACACACTTTCCTCACTAGTCAACACATTTCCATCTCCGTCCTTTATTGCTATAACTTGCAGCACATCCTTCCCAGCTTGGTCTCTCTGCCTGGCCAATCGGTACAAATCCTTTTCTCCTTCCTTAGTGTCCAACTTTAGATACAGCTTCTCATATGCCTTTTCCTTGGCTTTCGACACATCCCTCTTTACCTGCTTCTGCATCACCTTGTACTACTGCCTACTTTTCTCATCACTCTGTCGATCCCAATACTGTTTTGCCAACCTCTATCTGCACCTCACAATGCCCGGAGGTGCTTGGTTGTGGCTGGGGCTGCGCCCACCGAGCAGCCCCACAAAAGCGACGTGGGAGAAATCACTGAAATGCCACAGACTGCTTTTTGGCCTCCTGAAACCTGTTGACGATCGCATTAACAGAGTCGCCGAAGAAGCCAGTTGGCACCAGCTGGGCGCCCAGGAGCACAGATCCAAATGTGTCTCTCAGTCGAGACGAGGGTGGCCATTGACTGGCCAAAGGCCTTAGCGGTCTCTTTGGTATCCCCAAAGGCTAGGTCCGTAGCAAAGTGGAGCTCACAGACTTGCTGACCACCCGAGACATCTCGCACATCTAGCTTCCGCAGCAGATCAGCCATGGTGTGCAAACAGGCTCTAGCTGGACTCGCTGGGGCATAGGCCTCGCCCACCAGTGCAGGGGTGGTTCTCAGGAGCTTGGTGGGCAGCACTGGGGCTTTGAGAGATTATGCATTACCCGGGGAGCAATAGCTAGCCAAAATTTATATTTTATTTATTTATAAATTTGAATAAATGAATATATTTATTTAAACATAGTGACAACCTAGGACTAAAGAGGTGGGAGGAAAAAGGTTTAGCCTACGATTTTTTTCAGACTTCAGTCTGAAAAAAAAAGGCTGTGATGCCAGTGATGCGGGTTGCAGAAAGATTGCCCATCAAGCTTACTATGCAGATAAGATTATGCTGATCAGCCAGCCAATCTATCTCAAGTTGGGCAACAGCATGGGTCACTAGAGGAGCTAAACGCTATCCGCACAAAGGGAAGAATCCCCCATATGGCATGCTTCTGAACCTTGCAATCGGGCGCTGGATCCCTTGTGAGCCCCAGGTCCTTGAACGCCGCTTTGCCTCTGCAAATGAAGGGCAAGAACCATGAGAAGCGGGAGTGGAGCATTTGCAATGTCATGCAAGTTCAATCTGTGCTGTTGGCTCCCTTGAGAACTGACCTAGCATGTAGACAAGTGACACATAGCTTGTGTGTATCCCCCCCACAATAGCAGGGCAAGGAGAAAAGCACAGACGAAATCACATGAAAAAAAAAAAATTCCTACCTTACCGGGAACCTGGCAGGCTATGGATTGCGGACCTGGTAGCCCTTCTTAAACACCCTCCCTGGTAGATTCCTGTGGAGGCTGTGGCTGGGGCTTAGTTTCTAGATGCCAGCCTCTCCACGGATGTGGTAGAGACTATTCATCAATCCAGAGCTCCCTCCACCAGGACGTTGTATGCCACGAGGTGCTGCCTGTGTACTGCCTGGTGTGAACACCACTTAGATCCATTTAACTGCCCAGTCATTTTAGTGCTGGAATTAATTTAAGAACAGTTCACCAAAGGGTTGGCTACTTCCACCCCGAAGGTTTACGTGTCCGCCATTGCAGCTTGTCATGCCACTGGGTAACGCGCTTACTTTGCGGCACCTGGAGGCTGAGGCCTCCGGTACGACCTAGAGTGCATGCATGGGACTTGGCCATTGTCTTGGAGGCCCTGTCGGAGAAACTGGCTTGATTCAACTCTCGTTCCCAAAGCAAGATCCTGAAGGTGAATGTCTCCAGTTTACGTATGTAACCATGGTTCCCCGAGGGTATAAGATTCTGCATCCCTGCAGCACTTTCTCCCCTTTTCAGAAGCTAGCACTGGTTTCACGCCATGTGCTTTAATGCTGCCTGGTTGTGATGTTACCCTGCCGGGATCTACAGTAAGAGACATGTTTTCGACTTGGCATTGGTGATAAGATCATACAGCTCTTCCTGTCTTATACTTGTAAAGCATTGTTATTATAACTGTGGAGCTTCAGGTGAGCCTGGATCATGAAATGCTGTCAGATGTTGGACCTCCATGATTGTGTTTCTAATACTTTACATTTTTTAAGTGAAGAAAGTCCTCACTACTAAACTCTGATGGAATACTCTTTTCAAATATCTGATTTGTTGTTAATTTAGCCACTGTACTAAAAAGAACCCTGGGATTTTTTTGGTTGTTTTCTATTAGTTTGCTTAGGTGCTCAACCCTAGCAGCATTTTACTCCTGTCTGTAGCTGAGCATACTGTTTTTGTATGCAATTCTAAAAACCTCTAAGCATGTTTGAGTCAAATCTTTGCTGTTTTGACAGATACAGAATAGTTAAGCAGCTTTAAAAACTACCATGAGCCTCTTATGAGTCTCACAGTGCATTTTCACTCTTGCACTCTAATTTTCACTAACATTTACAACATTAACAAGAATAGGCATCTGATTTGGGATTTATGCTCTTCTTAATGTGTTCCAAACTGTTGTTATATACTGAAAATCATGAGTTAAACACTAGCTCCAAGTTTAAGTGGTAAACACAGAGATTTGTCTTATTATTTGCTAACCAGCATGGGAAAAGCCATTGAGAAAAAAAAAAAAAAAAATTATTTACTATTACTGTTCCAACCCTCAAAACCAAAGCAGAATTGTATTATTCTAGAAAAGTGAGACATTTTTCTACACTTCCAACACAAGTATTATTTTTTTTAACAAATAAAATATAAATAGTTATGAACTGCATATGACCTGAGATCAAAAACCTAAACACAACACAACACAACACAACACAAATCTGATGATGCTGTATAGTGTTCAACATATGGATTACTTCCCACACATTACATTTTGTAGATAATGTGGTATGTATCCTTGTTCAGTCAGTTTAGGACTATGATTACCATGATGGCAGCTCTGACTGGTATCTTGTTTCTTATTGACCCAGTGTGCTGCACCTGTAAGCTTGGGCTCAAAATATGCTCTTTCAGTTGACGTGAAAATTGTAATCAGTAGCTTCAAAAATGTTTGCTATCATGATGAATAAGTGACAGTCTGGTTAGTGACTCACTCATACTTATAGTACCTTAACTATAATTATATTAGTTTCCAAGGGGAACAAAGCTTGATTATGTTTTTAATGTAAACTTAACCAAAAAATGTGCCTAGGTGTGTCTCATTGCTTTGCATGAAAATGTATTCTGGGTTACATATGTGTCTGGATTGCATTGCCTGGTTTTGTCAGCATTTTCACTTCTGTTGCATGTTTTGTATTCTGAAAAGATTGCACACATTTATTTAATCTAGTAAGAAAAAACTCTGCTGTCAGCCAGGTGATGAGATTTAGAAGCACACACTAGAGGTGTTGTGGTGTTTGCCACTAAGACATTTGGAGCAGATCTCAGACCAGTCCTCAAACCATTCTTGCACAATTTTTGCAGGTGCATTCTTCTACTGCAAGAAAGCCACTGCCATAGGAATACTGTTGTTGTGTTATTTGTTAGATAGATGCTATGTGTCAAAGTAACATCTGCATAAATGCCTGAACATAAAGTTTTTTTGCAAAATATTACACACATACTCAAAGCATCACAATCCCTCTGTCAGCTTGCCTACTTCATATTGTTCATCCTAATGCCATGTCATCCTCATGTAAATGATACACAGGCATTTTACCATCCACATGGTTTATTAAACACGATTCATCATCCCAGAGAACCTGTTGCTTTATCCCTGTGTTCCAGTTCTAAGGCTTACATGCTCATTGTAAGCACTTATGACAGTGACAGGGGTAAACATAGGCACTCTAACCAGTCTATACTGACATCTTTCCATCAAATCCAGCATTTACATTTTCAGGTATTTCTGTGGGACTGCAACAGTTATGCCTTTGCTCTCCACATGCATTACTAAGCCATGGCCACCTATGATCCTGTTGCCAGTAAATCAGAGTCCTCAGATTCTTGTGCTTGCCCAATATTCCTGCTTCTAACATACCAACATTGAGAACTAACTTTTATTGATAGTTACAGCTGCCGATGCCATTGGAACAAGATAAATAATGCGATGCACTTCACTGTCTTTGTGAAGTGGTTTGATGTTATGGCTGACTGTTATGTACACCAAATGACAAGTTTTGCAGTATTAGCATGTTTCTTTTCTTTTACCAAGTTGTTGAACCTGTCTGCCAGACAAAAAATAATAATAATTTGTACATGAACTCTGATTGTCCACCCCTGATTAGCATTTAGTTTATGATAAACACCACTTCCATGTGCTAGCAAAGAATAAAAGTTCCCTTTCAGAAACTCAAGCTGCGTCAACAATGCTTTGGGAACGATTCCTCATTGGAACGCTTCCGCATGCAAAATCGGTTCTCGAGGGAGCTGACTGTGCACATTGTGCTTGCATGTCCATGTGGACGCTCCACTTCCAGTGGGCACTCTTTGAGCTCACAGTTCTGGCCCCGCTTTCTTTGAGGCAGAGCGGCATGCTAGTTCCTTTTTAGCCCCAAATCAGCGTTGTACTCCAACGTCATGGGGCTAAAAGGGCACGGCTATGGGTCGATGTAGACGCTTGCCAGCTATCTCTCCCCGGGGAGGCATCATCCCTTAAGACCCAAACATTGACCACCAAGTCCCTGTGTAGCACTGGTGGGTAAGATCTCTGGCAGCGAGGAGGTCCAGGAGCTCTATTTAGCGTTTAGGTTTGTCAGAATAGAATAAATCTAAAGGATGCATACTTTCATGTATTCATGCTGCTTTCTCACAGGTAATTCCTGAGCTTCGCTTGTTTGGTCTTGCCCTCTAACTCCGCACCTTCACAAAGTGTTTTGATGCAGCTCTGGTTCCCCTGAGGCTTCAGGGCATCCGCATCTTAAACTATATTGACAATTGGTTGATATTAGCTCAGTCAGAGCAGTTAGCGGTCCGGCATTGAGATGTTGTTTTTGCTCACATGAAGGAGTTGGAGTTTTAGCTAAACGGGAAAAAGAGTGTGCTTTCTCCCGCTTGCATTGCGTCCATTCTTACAGCGATCAGGAGAATCAGAGAAGAGCAATCTCTTAATGTCAAGCAGTTCCAGAGACTTTTCTATCGGAGGGGCAATCCCCTTCATACTATCAAGGTCACATGGCGAGTCCTACTTAGATGTTTGGAAAGATCCGGGTTTCTATCTCAGGGCCCTGTGTTGGGGGTTTCCAGTTGTCACGTAACGCTTACCATGCTACACTTCCGGCATCCCAGCAGCGCTTCCTTCCATCTTACAGAAGCTAGCGTCGGCTTCACTCCATGCGCCCATAGGGAACCAGGGTTACATACGCAACCTGGAGACTTTATCTAAAATCTTTTATTTTTATTATATTAGGCTACATACTGTATGCGCCACTTACTTGGCTTTTAGAGCTTGTGCATTGTGTAGTAACTAAGACATCTGCCCTAAACTTTTCCCTTCTGTCCTGTCAAACAAAGAGACAGAGTGTGACAGATAAATCTGCCTTTGTTTTAATTCCCCTCTTGTTTCTGAAGATTGAGAGATAAAACATTACACCCTCCCCACAGCTCCACACACCAATCATGGCTAAACACACCTAGTGCTGATACACCTTTAAGCCCCAAGTTTTATAGACTTTTCTCGGCATGATACTACTGATTAATCTGGCTTAGATCAAATCTCTCTCACACTAGAGCATTTTATGAGGTGTTTTATGGAAGGATCTACTGGCTACCCGGTTGATCCATGTGTCTCTCACTGAGTAAAAATACTTTATGGTGGAAAATGGTGGAAGCCTCTTTGGAAGCCTCTTATGGTGGAAGCCTCTTGACTTGAAAATATGCTCTGGACTGGTGTTGTGGTTTGCTTGTGAACTTAATCAAGTGACCTCATAAAACCGTTGCATCTACTTGCAGTATGATGTGATTTTCAGCCTCAGGACAAATCATGCCAGAGGACAATAAGGGATGTTTGTAATCAAATGCATAGTAGGAGTAAAAGGGCATATAAACAAACGTATTGGCTCATTACAGCACTAGCAACCACCACAATCACCAACATACTGCAGTTGTTCTGTGCAGATGTTCATAAACAAAACTAATTTCTTTTTCATTTATACTAATCAGGATTATTGATTAACAGACATACATCATTTAATAATGCAACCACTCTCTGACTATAAAACAGCTGAAACAAGTAGGACAATTTGATCATAATGGTACCAAACAAACTTGTTAAATATAAAGTGTAACAAACAGATTCATTAAGCTAATTCTTTTTGATAATATGTTGCTAATTCTAGATATGATCACATAGCTAAAACACCTGGCTTGCAATCTGCGACTGTCAAAGGTTAGTCATTTGCCTGCGTAACACACTACATTAATGATTTAATTAATCATAATATCTCATTTGTGCTGACTTCCCTAAATCCATTTCCAATAGCATAGTTATCGGTGGAAATAAAATAGAAATAAATAGAAATAAAATAGAAAATCTCTAAATCTTATAGGACAATTGAAGGCAATTGTGTGGCAGTCAGGGAAACCTAATGCAAGTGGATAGAGTTTGGCAAATGGTTTAAGGAATTGAAAATCTCTATAACATTCTTTGACATAAATGTATCTAATGTTTAATCTTCAGTATTTTTTTTTTTGTCAGCATTTTCTATGATCCAGAGCTTATTCTGAAAACACTGGGTATAGGGCAGGATAACTATTTGCACACTCTTTCAACATGTTAACACACTTAACCAGTAACCTAAATTCAGAAATTTACTTTGCACACAAAAAAATATTTTCTGAATGTAAGATTTATATGATCTGTAGATTTCAATAAAATAAAAAATGAAGAATCAAGATCGAAGGTTGAAGATTTCTGCTTTTTGTTGGGTGGAAAATTCCCGAATGTCCATATACTATGGTGAGAAGTGTGTTGACACATAGAATTTGGTTCCAGCGTAGTCATAAACATCACTATACATTTAGCTCAGACTATACAAGACAAAACAGACAATATGAAACAATACAGACAACATGAGACAATATCTACAATATAGTAATAAATAAAATCATGTAAGTTGATAAATTTTTACTTCATGAATAACACATTTTACTCAATTGAATTTTATTGTATTGCTAACAAATCTATATTTTAAAATGTCTACAAATGTTTCCTTCATGTAAAATTTCAAAGAATGATAAAATAAAGTTATTTTAAAAACATCAGAGAGAGACAGACATACAGCACAAAAAGGCACAGATGAAAGTTTGTATGAGTACAGTAGATCTTAGGGATGCGATGGTATTTCAGCATGGTTTGAATATTTAAATCAAATATATATATTTGACTACCTGCATGTCTTCCCTCACCACATCCATGAACCTCCTCCTACCAATATAAACTAGTCCCTCCTCTGCACATGTCCAAACCATCTCAATCTCGCCTTCCTCACCTTGTCTCCAAAACGGACTCCTACTGACTTTCATAGCCTTCTCTCCAGAGCATACTTCCACCTTTCCAGGCTCTTCTCAACCTGCTCCCTACTCTCACCACAAATCAAAATATCATCTGCAAACATCATAGTCCAGGGTGACTCCTGACTGACCTCTGACTCTGTCAACCTGTCCATCAACACTGCAAACAGGAAAGGGATCAAAGCTGATCCTTGGTACAGTCCAACTTTCACCTTGAACCAGTCTGTCGTTCCTACTGCACACTTCACTGCTGTTACACTGTCCTCATACATGTCCTGCACCACCCTCAGATACTTCTCAGACACACCTGACTTCCTCATACAATACCACCTCTCTCGGCCCTTTATCGTACACTTTCTCTAAATCCACAAATACAAAATGGAACTCCTCCTGATCTTCTCTATACTTCTCAATCAACATTCTCAAAGCAAATAAGACATTTGTGGTGCTCTTACTCAGCATAAAACCATACCGTTGCTCACAGATGGTCACCTTTTCTCTCAGCCTGGCCTTTACTACTCTTTCCCATAACTTCATGGTGTGACTGATAAACCTAACTCCCCTGTAGTTACTGCAGGTCTGCACATCTCCCTTATTTTATAAAATTTGTACCAGCACAGTACCAATCTGGTTAAAAACTCCAGTGCCATCTCTCCTAAACATCTCCATGCTTCTACTGGTATGTCATCTGGTCCTACCCTCTTTCCACTCTTAATCCTCTTAATCGCTGCTATCACTTCCTCCTTACTAATCCTATCTACTTCCTGCTACACAATCTCCACACCATCCAACCTTCTCTCTCTCTCTCTCTCTCTCTCTCTCATTTTAGTTGTTCATCAGCTGCTCAAAATACTCCCTCCATCTTCTCAACACACTCTCCTCACTAGTCAACACATTTCCATCTCCATCCTATATTGATCTTTATTGCAGTACATCCTTCCCAGCTTGGTCTGTCTGCCCGGCCAATTGCCATAAATCCTTTTTTTCCTTCCTTACTGTTCAACTGCTCATACAGCTCCTCAGATGCCTTCTCCTTGGCTTTCACCAAATTCCTCTTTACCTGCTTCCGCATCTCCTTGTACTCCTGCCTATGTTTCCCATCACTCTGTCGATCCCAATTATGTTTCGCCAACCTCTTTCTCCTTATGCTTTCCTTCACTTCTTTATTCCACCACCACATCTTTTTTGTTTTCCTTTCTATTTTCAGACATCACACCAAGTACTTTTCTAGCTGTCTCCCTTATCACTTCTGCAGTAGTTGCCCAATCATCCAGCACCTCTTCACCACCACTGAGCCCCTGTCTGACCTCTTCCCTGAATATCACATGATAGTCTTCCTCCTTCAGTTTCCACCATCTTATATTTCTCACTTTCCTCCTCTTCTTCTTCACCTCCAAAACCATCCTACAGGCCACCATCCAATGCTGTCTAGCAAAACACTCCCCTGCCAACACCTTACAGTCTCCAATCTCCTTCAGGTTGCATCTACATAGGACAACTGTGTGCACCTTCCTCCACTCTTATATGTCACCCTATGATCCTCCTTCATCTTAAAATACATATTCACCACTGCCATTTCCATCCTTTTAGCAAAATCTACCACCATCTGCCTTTCCACATTCCTCTCCTTAAAACCATACCTACTTATCACCTTCTCATCACCTCTGTTCCCTTCACCTACATGCCCATTAAAGTCTGCCCAAATCACCAATCTTTCATTCCTCGGTACATCATCTACCATTCCATCTAATTCACTCCAGAATTTTTCTTTCTCCTTCATCTCACAACCGACTTGTGGAGCATAAGCACTGATGACATTTATCATCAACCTTCAACTTTCAGCTTCACGTTAATCACTCTATCAGAAACTCTCTTCACCTCCACTACACTCTTACTAAACTCTTTCTTCAGAATCACCCCTACACCATTTCACTTTCCATCCACACCATGATAGAACAGTGTAAAGCCACCTCCAATGTTCCTGGCCTTACTCCCTTTCCACTTCATCTCCTGAGCACACAACATGTCGACCTTTCTTCTCTTCATCATTTCAGCTATCTCTCTCCCTTTACCAGTCATAGTACCCACATTTAATTTACCAACCTGAACCTCCACTCTCCTACACTTCTCCTTTTCCTGCTGTCTTTGTAGATGTCTTCCTCCTCTCTTTCTCCTCCTTCGGCCAAAAGTAGCCCAATTTCCAAAGGTACCTTGTTGGCTAACGATACCTGTGATGGTCGTTGGCAACACAGACCTGGACCTATCCAGTATGAAATTCTTATTTGTGATCCCCATATTCGATTTGGCACATGTTTGACGCTGGATGCCTCTTACTAACGCAACCCTCCCCATTTATCCGGGCTTGAATATATATATATATATATATATATATATATATATATATATATATATATATATATATATATACACACACACAGCATAAAACATTTTATAGTTAACATGGGTGATAAACTTCAACCACAAATACTGACATCCACCCACTGCAAAATCTGAAAGAACAAGATTTCCTTTAGTGCAGATTAAGTTTAGTAACTTCTTCTAATTACCAGTCATATATTTTATGAAAACCTTTGGGACTGTGGCATTACTGAGGAGAGCCGCCAGTCATTATCCTAAACTATTATCAAATGCTGTAGCCAAGAATAATCTTCTTATGCATTTTGGACCACGTTCATTGAAATCTGCTGTTTATTTGGGTTTTTGGCCTTAGCCTGTACTTTCTTTTAAAAGCATATCATTATCGCCAGGCAGAACAGAGCAATTCCTTTTCCAGCCCTTCCCTGTAGGCTTGCTGCAAAGCACTAAGCCTCTGGATAATAGCAAGGCTTTTAATCTCAGTATATTTGTGAACCCACTGTGTGTCTAAAGCCACACTTTAGATAAAGACTATTTTGGAAAAATATTTATTGATGCTATTGATTGTCAGGTACACCTAATATATCTCAGATTTTTTGGCAGTTTTTGTTTATTATTTAAAAATGTGTGCATTATTCAAACACATGCATTTGTTAAAGTTATATCTTCCTACAATACAGCTCCAAAATGTGGTAATAGATTTCAGTTCTCTTTGCTCTTGATGCCTCTGTGTGCGTTTCCATAGCAAACTCTACTGTCTGCTTCCAACAAACAGTTTTCCCCCACAGCATCTGCAATAGATGCAAATGGTCACAATGAAGATCTAATTTCAGCAGCAACTCTCCTGCCAAATAATGAGCAGTCAGACAGGGGTCTGTTTTTAGAGACACTAAATGTGCTGCACCATCACCTTATCTAACTTATATAACATAATGTCAGTTTTTACAGAAATAGCCTGCTTTTGCCCACGCATCACTCCCACAAAGTGCTAAGAAGGATGAAAGCTTCTTCTTTTTCTTTTCTTATTTTTATTATTATTTCGGGTCTGACACAGCTCCAAATCACAAGTCAGTGCAAAATGATGAACTGTGGTCATTAAGAAGAGATTTATCCTGGGATCTTGGGACATGGCGGAACTCATATGTACTTACATACATTGTCTTAATTCTGTTCCATAACCTCTAGAATTAGGCATTTATTATTTAGTCTCATTATCCATGACCATGTTCTTTTTTTTTTTTTTTTTTTTTTGTTAGTCCAATTAAAATGCTTATAAACAACATCAATGAACATGTCAGCATGCATATGATTTGCACAGTATGCAATTTTTTATTTCAGCTTCAGTATTTGTCTTAAGTATATTCTTGAGGATAGTAATATATGAGATGCAATAAATATACAGAATCATAAATCTACTCTGAACAAAGTTATAAATGCAACACTTTTGTTTTTGCCCCCATTTTTCATGAGCTAAACTCAAAAGATCTAAGACATCCTCTATGTACACAAAAGGCCTATTTCTCTCAAATATTGTTCGCAAATCTGTCTAAATCTGTGTTCGTGAGCGCTTCTCCTTTGCCGAGATAATCCACCTACCTCACAGGTGTGGCATATCAAGATGCTGATTAGACAGCACAATTATTGCACAGGTGTGCCCAAGGCTGGCCACAATAAAAGGCCGTTCTAAAATATTCAGTTTTACTGTATTGGGGGGGTTCAGGGGTGTTCGATAACCAGTTAGCATCTGGTGTGACCAACATTTGGCTCCCGCAGTGCAACACATCTCCTTCACATAGTGGGTTTGGTTTTGCCATAGTGGGGAGTTTCTGCTTTGTAGCCGTTAGCCTGCTAGTGTGTGTGTGTGTGTGTGTGTGTGTGTGTGTGTGTGTGTGTGTGTGTGTGTGTGTGTGTGTGTGTGTGTGTGGGTAGAGCCGGTGTTTTGGTTTAGCTAACAGCACAGGAAGGTAAACAGCTAGCAAGCACAGAGACGGTGTCATCCTAGCACATAATGTCTCTTCAAAGTTTGCCAGGCAGGCGAGTTCCTGTGTTTTCTGATCCAGCTCTATGGAGATGTAATCCCGCTGAAGGGGAATAGTAACTGGGAAACTTATTTAACTATTTGAAGGCTGAAATGAGCCAGAAATGTGTTTTATGAAGCTGAAAATAAGTAAGCTAGTTAGCTCGCTACAGTGCTAGCCTGTTAGCTCAGTGGACCCAGTCTGTGTCCGTGCATGATTCAGCCGGGGCGTCTCCATGACCAGGGACATGTCTTAACCTCTAAAAACACTTAAAAAAATAGACCAATAGTTTATATGCGTAAACACAGCACTTGTAGGACTATTCAAAGGAAAACATCGAAAAAAAAATACTTTCTCCGTGTGTGTTTGTGTCGTTTCTTAACTTTACGTCCACACGTACTGTAGATGTACGTTCTTAAGCCCAAGACGATGAGAAGGTGGGATGGGATTGAGTTGAATTTAAGTTAACCAGATCACATGTTAAATGCCACAGCAAGCATCACTCACCCTGCAGAAGTGCTAATTCACAGTGACTCATCCTGATCCATGTGTCCAGCTGATGTATTGTTAGGTTTCTGTTTGGGATTGGAGACTCCAGTGGCCCTTTTCACTTGGTACACATCAGACTCTGTGTGCCATCTACCTTAAAACTCAAGGTCATTCCTCTTTAATAATAAAGCAGCTCAATTGTATTTTTCCCTACTCTTTGGGTTGGTCAAGAGTACCTTTTAAAAAGGTACACCAAACAAAAGGTACACCATATACACCTTTCTACGTCTGTGCTTTTGTACGTCGCTCTGGATAAGGGCGTCTGCTAAATGCCGCAAATGTAATGTAAAATGTAAACATAGAGTTGATCAGGTTGTTGATTGTAGCCTGTGGAATGTTGGTCTACTCCTCTTCAATGGCTGTACAAAGTTGCTGGATATTGGCAGGAACTGAAACACGCTGTCGTATACGCTGATGAGGATGATGAGCATGCAGATGAGCTTCCCTGAGACGGTTTCTGACAGTTTCAGCAGTAATTCTTTGGTTATGCAAAACGATTGTTGCAGCAGCTGTCCGGGTGGCTGGTCTTAGTCAATCTTGGAGGTGAAGATGCTGGATGTTGAGGTCCTGGGCTAGTGTGGTTACACGTGGTCTGCGGTTGTGAGGCCGGTTGGATGTACTGCCAAATTCTCTGAAACGCCTTTGGAGATGGCTTATGGTAAAGAAATTAACATTTAATTCACGGGCAACAACTTTGGTGGACATTCCTGCAGTCGGAATGCCAATTGCACGCTCCCTCCAACCTTGCAAAATTTGTGGAATTGTGCTGTGTGATTAAACTGCACATTTTAAAGGGGCCTTTTATTGTGGCCAGCCTAAGGCACACCTGTGCAATAATCATGCTGTCTAATCAGCGTCTTGATATGTCACACCTGTGAGGTGGCTGGACTCAGCAAAGGAGAAGTGCTCACTAACACCGATTTAGACTGATTTGTGAACAGTATTTGAGAGAAATAGGCCTTTTGTTTACATAGAAAAAGTTTTAGACCTTTGAGTTCAGCTAATGAAAAATGGGGGCAAAACAAAAGTGTTGCGCTTATCATTTTGTTCAGTGTATAATATTACATTATTTACAGTTATACTAGTACTTAAAATGCACTAATGTGAACAATAAAGTGGCTTAGCTGAAATAGTTGATTGTAGTGTGGAAGTTCTAGGGTTAGCTCTAGGGTCTAGCTGGTGTAGAATTGCATCTACACCAGCACCTGCAAAAATTTACAAGGCTGATATAAGTTAAATTGTTGATCAATTGTTGCACCTTTAGCCTCATTAGCATTTCACAATGAGTCTGGATCAGCCATTCTAATCTAGTTGAGCTTAATTGAAAAGTGATGTGCACCCCACAATACAAAATGTTGAGCTGTTTGAGTTCAATATGCCAAAGGGCAAAAAATGTATTAGTTTTTTTTTTATTTATGTTTCAAAGAAAACGGCTTTAGGAGGACGTGGGAATTATGATTCCAAACAATAAAAAAATGATAAAAAGAAAATGATATTTGAGAACAAAACAAAACAGTGTTTTGCTGACGGTAGAAATAGATTCCTGTTTTTTCACCACCTGACTAGATGAAACCACTAAAATACTGACTAGTGAATGTATTAGTTTACTTATTTATGTCATCTACTCTATATTGGAATGCAGACTCCTTCAGTTTGTTTATTACAAAGAACAAGAAAGGTGTAACAATTTAATAGACAATTTTTAACAGCTCTTTAAAAGAGAAAAGGTGAAATGTGGAAACTTGGAAGCCTTGTGTAAAGCTGGTTTCTTTTCTGTACTTTATGTGGGAAAGTACTACTTAGAAAAGAACTAAGGTAGGACACCAGCTGACCCTGCCATCTGTCTCAGTAGCACATGAAGGGCAGGTGCCACCAATGAGTTTGGACAGCACCCAACTGCAACAAACTGCCATGAAACACAAACAACCAGGCCTCGGGGAACAGTGGCTTTGTGGTTTTGGTGAAGCACTAAAACAAGGATGGGACAGGATTATAGACATCAGCCCACACTGCAGAGAAATAATTACAGAGGTGAAGATCCTGTGGTCATATAAAAGTCTGGAATGAGAACATGGCATGCAATCAAAAATAGAAGACAGTGGACATGGTTCTGGAGGTAGATTTGTTTATTCTCAAATCATCTGCAGGAGTGTTTTACACTGGAAATGTGCTATTCAAGATACTTGTGTATGCAGTGAATAGCTAAAGTGAACCTCAACTGACAGGCTTCAGATTGTATAACTCTCATGAATTACGACAAAATGGTATGCAGTTTTCTGCTAAAATTCATTAAATGGATTTAGAAATGGATGAGAAATAAACAAATAAATTGAACTCATTTATGATTAAGATAATCAGAACAACATGCACTTTATGTAATGTCCTGTTTATGAGTCTGTTTGTTCTATTTAATTTTGTGTTATCTAGTGTTAATTTACAGTATGTTGTGTAATTATAGGAATATTGGCCCTGGGGGGGACCTTGTTTTGTGTCAGTATATACTTTACACACACACACACACACACATATATATGTCAGAGAACCACCAGCCACGGCTCTCTCTTGCACTCAGCCCACTCGCTCAGCCTTTCCCTCCTACTAATCACCCACATCTGTTTCCAATGTACACTCTACTACTCCCCTTTATAAGGCACCCGTTTCCACTCACACACCGTCCGATCTACAGGTTACTCTATAGATCTAGACAGGACTACCTCATGCTCTGGATTCTACCTGTTCTCAGGCTTTGCTTCTCTGGAAGGACTCTGCTCCGTGTACTAAGGCAAATAAAGCACTATCTACCTTACTCCCGGGTTCCAACTCGTGATCTGTGCATGACAGAAGATCGGACCGAAAACCAAAATCTTACCTCGAAGAAACCGCAGCCGGTTCCTATCTCGGATCCCATCAAGGAACTTGCCGCCGCTCTCCGAGAGGCCTTCGCTTTTGCAAGTCAACTTATATATGGAGATGCAGACTCACAAGTTCTCCACTGACCGATCCAAGCGTTTCTACTATACAGTATCTGCTAACCAGGATGGCTCTGTCAGGGGCGTGGGCCATATGAAGCGCCAATAGTGCCATAACCAGCTTATATATGCTCTACATAAACCACTTCGTGGAGGTTTTCTGCGCCGCAACTGGGGTCCTCACCACAGCAGACCAACTCTTCAGTCTGCGCCAAGGGTTCCTTCCCACTGACGGAGTACAGTCTTCGCATTTGTACCCTAGCCACCAGCAGTAGCTGGAATGAAACCGCTCTCCTGGGTGCATAATGCCAAGGGCTGAATTCAGATCCCAAACTGGCTATGGCCATCTACGACTACGTGCTGGGACTTGAACCGTTCATCCAGCGATCTATCCGCATCTCCAGCAGATGGCGGCCTGTCGTTCCCCGGAGACGGAACTGGCCTCCCAAACCGCCGTCTCTTCCACCCGGGAACCCATAACACCCACGGTCTCCCTTCTGGTCTATGCCCTTGTTGACTCATAGTAGATGTGGATGCCAACCCTGTGCCTTCTTTTCTAAGAATCCCTTTCTAAGAGGGATATTGGTAATCGGGAACTGCTAGCCATCAAGCTGGTGCTCGAGGAGAGGCGCCACTGGTTGAAAGGGGCTGACACACCCATTAATGGTGCTCACAGACCACAAGAAGCTCCAATATCTTCGGGAAGCCAAACGCCCAAACCCCTGGCAAAGCCAGATGGGCTGTATTTTTCACCCGCTACCATTTCACGATCACATACCATCCAGGCTCCAAAAATGGTAAAGCTGATGCCCTGTCTTAGATTAATGGGCCTGACGATCCCAGAGACCCCGAACCTATTCCCCCCAATCTAATCCTCAGCCCCATTGTATGGGATTTAGAGGAGGAAATCCGGACGGTGATGCAAGAAGAACCAGCCACCACTGAATGCCCGGAAGGGAAAACGTTTGTTCCCGGGATGTGCCGTCAAAACCTGTTAAAGTTGATCTACGAGGCCCCAGGTTCCAGCACCCGGGTAGGAGACAGACCCTCCTCATGGTCCAATCGTGTTGCTGGTGGCAAGGGATGAGCAGGGATGTAGCAAGACCCCACGACACTTACAGACGGGAAAACAGGTCCCCCTGCCGACCCCGTAACGGCTGTGGTCCCATCTGGAGGTTGACTTCATAACAGATCTGCCTAACTCCTGTGTCTGAGGGGCTGTGGACCGCTTCTCCAAGGCCTGCAGATTTCCACGTGTGGAATGTGTTCTTCTGGATCCTCATGGTTACAGTCAACCTGGGTATCAACCACAGTCTAACGGCCCGACTGAGCAGAAAATACAGGAGCTGGGACGCTACCTCTGGTCCTACTGCAACCAGGATTAAGCAAGCTGTAATTGAACGGGTAATGATAAATGTCATCAGTGTTTATGCTCCACAAGTTGTGAGATGGAGGAGAAGAAAAAAAATTCTGGCTTGAGTTAGATGAAGTGGTAGAAGGTGTACCTAGGAATAAACAATTGGTGTTTGGGCCAGACTTTAATGGGCATGTATGTGAAGGGTACAGAGGTGATGAGGAGTTGATGGGTAGGTATGGCTTTAAGGAGAGGAATGTGTTAGGGCAGACGGTGGTAGATTTTGCTAAAAAAAATGGAAATGGCAGTGGTAAACACTTATTTTTTGAAAAAAGAGGAGCATATGTTGAGGTATGAGAGTGGTGGAAGGTGCACACAGGTGGAAGGTGTTCTATGTAGGAGATGCAACCTGAAGGAGGTTTAAGGCTGTAAGGTGTTGGCAATGGACAGTGTCGATAGACAGCATCGGATGATGGTCTTTAAGATGATTTTGGAGGTGGGGAAGAAGTGGAGGAGGGTGGGGACTGAAAGAAGAATAAGATGGTTGAAACTGAAAGAGGAAGACTGTAGAGTGAGATTCAGGGAAAAGGTCAGACAGGGGCTTGGTGGTGGTGAGGAGGTTCTACATGATTTAGGCAACTACTGCATAAGTGATAAGGGAGGCAGCTAGAAAGGTACTTGGTGTGACATCTGGAAAAAACAAAGGAAGACAAAGAGACGTGGTGGTGGAATGAGGAAGTGCAGAAAAGCATAAGGAGAAAGAGTTTGCCAAAACAGAATTGGGATCGACAGAGAGAGGATAAAAGTACAAGTACAAAATGATGCGGCAGCAGGTGAAGAGGGATGTGGCAAAAGCCAAGGAAAAGGCATATGAGGAGCTGTATGAGAAGTTGGACAATAAGAAAGGAGAAAAGGATTTATACCGATTGGCCAGGCAGAGGGACCGAGCTGGAGAGGATGTGCTGCAAGTTAGAGCAATAAAGGATGGAGAGGGCAATGTGTTGACTAGTGAGGTGAGTGTGTTCAGAAGATGGAGGGAGTATTTTTAGAAGCTGATGAACAAGGAGAATGAGAGAGAAGGTTGGATGGTGTGGAGATGGTGAAGCAGAAAGTGGATAGGATTAGTAAGGAGGAAGTAAGAGCAGTGATTAAGAGGATGAAGAGTGGAAAGTCGGTTGGACCAGATGACATACCAGTAGAAGCGTGGAGAGGTTTAGGAAAGATGGCAGTGAAGTTTTAACAAGATTGTTTAACAGGATTTTGGAAGGTGAGAGGATGCCTGAGGAATGGAGAAGGAGTGTGATGGTACCGATCTTTAAGAATAAGGGAGATCTGCAGTAACTACAGGGGAATAAAGTTAATCAAACACACCGTGAAGAGTAGTGGAAGCCAGGCTGAGGGAAGAGAAGTGTGCAGTAGGAACGACATACTGGTTCAAGTTAGAGGTTAAACTGCATCAAGGATCGGCTCTGAGCCCTTTTTTGTTTGCAGTGGTGTTGGACAGATTGCTGGACGAGGTCAGACAGGAGTCTCCATGGACTATGATGTTTGCAGATGATATTGTTATTTGTGGTGAGAGTAGGGAGCATGTTGAGGAGAGCCTGGAGAGGTGGAGGTACGCACTGGAGAGAAGGGAAATGAAAGCCAGTAGGAGTAAAAGAGTACATGTGTGTAAATGAGAGGGAGGGCAGTGTAGTGGTGCAGTTGCAGCCAGAAAAAAAGCATGCCGGCAGGGTGAAGTGGGTGAAGAAGAGTGGCAGGATTGATTTGTGATAGAAGGGTGAAAGGGAAAGTTTATAGGACTATGGTCAGACCTGCTATGTTGTACTGTTTAGAGACAGTGGCATTGAGTGAAAGACAGGAGGTGGAGCTGGAGGTAGCAGAGCTGAAGATGTTGAGGTTTTCATTGCACAAACACACACATTAGCACAGGATTAGCAATGAGTTTAGACAAGGTAAGGGAGGCGAGATTGAGTTGGTTTGGACATGTGCAGAGTAGAGACATGGGGTATATCGGTAGCAGAATGCTAAGGATAGAGCCACCAGGAAGAAGGAAAAGAGAAAGGCCAAGGAGGCTGTTTATAGATGTGGCGTGGGAAGACATGCAGGTAGTTGGGTTGAAAGAGGCAGATGTAGAGGACAAGGGTGTGTGGAGACAGATGATCTGCTGTGGCAACCCCTAATAGGAGAATTAGAAAGAAGAAGAAGGTATATATGTGTATGTGTGTGTGTGTGTGTATATATATATATATATATATATATATATATATATATATATATATATATATATATATATATATATATATACAGTGGGTACGGAAAGTATTCAGACCCCCTTAAATTTTTCACTCTTTTTTATTTTGCAGCCATTTGCTAAAATCATTTAAGTTCATTTATTTTCCTCATTAATGTACACATAGCACCCTATATTGACAGAAAAACACAGAATTGTTGACACTGTTGCAGATTTATTAAAAAAGAAAAACTGAAATATCACATGGTCCTAAGTATTCAGACCCTTTGCTCAGTATTTAGTAGAAGCCCCCTTTTGATCTAATACAGCCAGGAGTCTTTTTAGGAAAGATGCAACAAGTCTTTCACACCTGGATTTGGGGATCCTCTGCCATTCCTCCTTGCAGGTCCTCTCCAGTTCTGTCTGGTTGGACGGTAAACGTTGGTGGACAGCTATTTTTAGGTCTCTCCAGAGATGCTCAATTGGGTTTAAGTCAGGGCTCTGGCTGGGCCATTCAAAAACAGTCACAGAGTTGTTGTGAAGCCACTCCATCGATATTTTAGCTGTGTGCTTAGGGTCATTGTCTTGTTGGAAGGTAAACCTTCAGCCCAGTCTGAGGTCCAAAGCACTCTGGAGAAGGTTTTCGTCCAGGATATCCCTGTGCTTGGCCGCATTCATCTTTCCCTTGATTGCAACCAGTCGTCCTGTCCCTGCAGCTGAAAAACACCCCTACAGCATGATGCTGCCACCACCATGCTTCATTGTTGAGACTGTACTGGACAGGTGATGAGAAGTGCCTGGTTTTCTCCACACATACCGCTTAGAATTAAGGCCAAAAAGTTCTATCTTGGTCTCATCAGACCAGAGAATCTTATTTCTCACCATCTTGGAGAACTCCATGCGGGCTTTCATGTGTCTTACACTGAGGAGAGGCTTCCGTCGGGCCACTCTGCCATAAAGCCCCGACTGGTGGAGGGCTGCAGTGATGGTTGACTTTCTACAACTTTCTCCCATCTCCCGACTGCATCTCTGGAGCTCAGCCACAGTGATCTTTGGGTTCTTCTTTACCTCTCTCACCAAGGCTCTTCTCCCCCGATAGCTCAGTTTGGCCGGTCGGCCAGCTCTAGGAATGGTTCTGGTTGTCCCAAACATCTTCCATTTGAGGATTATGGAGGCCACTGTGCTCTTAGGAACCTTAAGTGCAGCAAAAAATTTTTTGGAACCTTAGCCAGATCTGTGCCTTGCCACAATTCTGTCTCTGAGCTCTTCAGGCAGTTCCTTTGACCTTAATGATTCTCATTTGCTCTGACATGCATTGTGATCTGGAAGGTCTTATATAGACAGGTGTGTGGCTTTCCTAATCAAGTCCAATCAGTATAATCAAAAATTTCTGGACTCAAATGAAGGTGTAGAACCATCTCAAGGATGATCAGAAGAAATGGAGAGCACCTGAGTTAAATATATGAGTGTCACAGCAAAGGGTCTGAATACTTAGGACCATGTGATATTTCAGTTTTTCTTTTTTAATAAATCTGCAAAAAGGTCAACAATTCTGTGTTTTTCTGTCAGTATGGGGAGCTATGTGTACATTCATGAGGAAAATAAATGAACTTAAATGATTTTAGCAAATGGCTGCAATATAACAAAAAGTGAAAAATTTAAGGGGGTCTGAATACTTTCCGTACCCACTGTATATATATGAATGTGTGTGTTTGTGTGTGCGTGCATGGGTAGTATATAATGATAACAAACCCATTTAACCTGACTTGAAAAAAAAATTTGAATTAAAACAATTGCATAAATGTAAGACAAATAAGATTGGTTATTATTCTAGACAAAAATAAATGACACAAATGATTAATAACAATGAATAAGCTTCCATTAGTGAAAGCTTTAAATCATGCAACAATTAGAAGGCAATCTTTTAGCTGTCTTTTTTGGGCATTGGCAACTTTCTGTCAGCTTTTTCTTTTATGGAGTTAAGTAGGAAACACAAAATGTAAATTAGCCATGCCAGGAGCATGCTTTGCAATTTACAGGCAGTTGTCATTTATCCACATACTTTTGTAAATCTAGAGGGAATTCTGAAGTGCGGTTTAGACAGAAACTTCAAAAATCAAGCTTTCACAAATGTCGGTGTGCAAGTGTTTAGGGAGATGGTCTTGTAAATTCTCCTGAAATGCTTGCACATACTAGATGCATATCTTAAATCAATCCCACAGGTCTCGTCAGATGGTGGGCAAACCATCAGAGTTCTGCAGAAATGTTACTGTCCTTTGCCAGCTCTTGTTCCAGCCATAGATGAAAAAGCCTCACAATTAGAGTGGCAAATGCTTTCCAATTCATTCTTCATTTTTAATTACAGTCTCTGCTGCCTCCTGAGGGAGTCCAAAGTGTTCTAAATATCTTGCCCAGCTTGTCTTTTCTTCTCAGTGCTTCATTTTATCCCACACGCTGTCTTGATTTTCTTCACTTCGCTTTTTTCAATTGCCTCAGGCCAATGTGTCATCAGCCCAGGTGCTTTGATTTATGAAGTGGACTATGATAGTGCTTCAGGCCCATGGAACACAGCTGTGTAGGGGAAGGTGAGGTGGCAGGATCCAGGCAGCTTTACAAGGGCACAGAGCTAGGGTATCGGTGTCATCATAACATCAGTAGCCTGGAAATGAGGAGCCCAAAGGATAGATGTGTCAAAGGTACATTCACAGCCCAGACAAACAGCCCCCTCAGCAAACATCCAACTTGGTATAACAAGCTCAAAATATACACGCATACAGTATATGACACTGCAGTCAAGAGTGTTAATGTAGGTTCCATTAAATGGTGTGAATCGCATGTTAACAGCTGTTGAACATCAATTCTACACTGAACTCACTGAATTATTCCCATTGATTATGTGCTGGTTGTGGAAAACTGCATGACTGGTTTGTGGCAAACCTGCCCCAATAAAGAATTTTAAAGTGTTAAAAAATAATAAAATAATAATAAAAAAAAATAATAATAATAATCCAAAATTAAGCTGTGGCAAAGTAAATGCTGAGCACTTCTTTGATTTACTAAACTCATGACTGCTTGAGGTGAAACCCCCATAGCACATAATTACACAGCCAAATGAATGTTGGCTATAATTATCACAATTAACAGCCTTGGCCTAGCTCCGCGAGCTGGTGATTAACATCGACTAAGCCCTGAGCAAACAGAAATGCAGATGCTATACACAAACCAGTAGGACATGTCTGAAGGCTAAGGATAGCATGAGGCACTTTGAGCATAGATCAGTTCTGAAAGATGCAGTATTGAGTTTCACAGAGTATATTACACAGCGATTGGAACATGGACAGAATAATTAACATTTATGGCTTTATTAAGATTATTCATTCATTCATTCATTCATTTTCTCCCGCTTATCCGTAATTCGGGTCGCGGGGGCAGCAGTCTAAGCAGGCCCCCGCCTTCGACTGCTGGCCAATCCTCACAGCACCGTCCCTTACGGTCCCTCCTGCAGGTGGTGAGCCCACGGGAAGGCGGCCCCAAGTCACTCCGACGTCACAGACCTTGATATTTCCCTCGTAAGGCACCCTATTATTAAGATTAGCATCTATTTATTTATTTATTTTTTATAAAACTGAGCACTTGAGGTTTAAGGGTCTTGCTGAAAAGCCCAGCAGTAGCTGTGTCAGACTTTAAACTTATGACCTTGAACCAATCCAAAATCATACAACCCTTCAATCAATCATTCTTCTAGATATCTTGCTAATAAGAATATTAGATGTACCCAAAAACATAACATTTCCAGTCACAAGGCATAAACAACTCTTACAGTAGAACTAAATGACTTAGCAGCTAAAGACAAATTGAGAGTTAATAAAGAAATTCAATTCAGTTCAGTTTGTATAGAATATTTAATAGGACATTGACCTAAATCAGCTTTGCATAAATAAAAAAAATAAATAATTATGAATTAAAAATACATAATGATTATGAATTAACACATTAAATTTCAGAATTGTATTCATATAAATTTTTATGTTTGATGAGCAAGCCATTTGCAACAGTGGCAAGGAATAGCTCAATAAGACAGCATTAGAAAGAAACCTTTTCAGGCACCAGACTCATCTGGCTGATTGTGTTTCCATTCATTATAATTTCATTATTGTTTTCAACTGTTCACTGATATAACACTTAAATACAAACTGTTAATGTCAATTGTAGCTCTAAACCATCAACATGGTTTTTGGGGTTATCCCTCCACAGTAACCTTGTGTATCTTAAGGCTGTTAAAATAGAACAAACTCAGCTGCAGCGAATGTTTTTTACGCCATCCGTAGGTGAAGCATCAGGATGGATTAAGCAGTTCCGGAAAGAAGAAAGGGGACAGACTTACTGGAACCTCAGAAAAGTGTAGAAAAATATTTAGAATTGTGTATGTAAAATAATATACGCTTAATGTAACAAACAAACAAACAATTCACATTTAACCCTGGAGCTGCACCACTTGCTGACTGTACCATGCTGATGGGTTATATGAATGGTTCAATAACTGCTGATAGAATACCGGTCTTAGACAACTGAGCCTGGGTTACTGTATGTGTGGAGTTTTACATGTCCAAATGGTTTTCCTCGTTTTTCTCTGGTTTTCTCATACGTTTAAATAAGATAATATCCAGATCTCCTATGAGCTTGTCAATAAAGATATTCCATCATGACCATGCTTTTGAAAGCATGACAATGAAATACAGTTGCACAGTAACTACATAGACTTATAGTGCAGCCTGTACTGTACATCCTTCTGCTATGTCCAAGCTTTTCTCATTGCCATTTTGTATCTGTGGCACAAACCTTGATAAATGAGAAATTTAGATTTCCTTCTTGCTCGTCTGCCCTTGCTCTCTGTCTAGACAAAAGGCAGTGTGTTTGCCTGAGAGATATCATCATGCCTCTCTTTAGGCACCACTCAGTGTACTGGGGAATTAAAGACTTAGATCGAATTTGGACCCTTTGCTCTGACTGTGGACTCCCTCATTCTCAGCAGCAGTAATTACTGATTCTGAAAGACACAGTATTGAACTAGCTGAAGCAGCATGGCTAAGCTATGGCTTAGATTTGAGTGTTTCTTTTGATAACCCCAAAACATCAGAAAGTCTTTCATATCACTAATTAAGCAGATATAATTAAAAATGTGGTCCAAACTTTGAATTAACTAAACATCACCAGGACTACTGATTTGATTTATGCTGTGTGTATAACTGGACTGGTATTACTGCACATCCAGACTGTAAACATGTCCTGTGTTCAGTGTTTCTATGATAGACTCCAAATTCAGTGCAACCCTAAACATGTTTTTAGCATTCATCACATTCCTTTTTTATTTTTTTTTTAGATTATATAAAAATATTGTTAAAAAAATATGTAATGGCTATTTTTTTTTTTATCCATATTTACTAATCTAAGTTAAAAACTGTCTTAACCTTTTAGCAGTTTATTTGTAATATTTTTAGAAAAAAAGTTTACAAATTTATTATTTTTTTATCTGCAAATAGACAATCTTCTATTTGTTCATATCATTTTAAATATTAGTTTAATTTGCCTATCTTCCTGGGATTCTTACTTTTTTTTTTCATGATATAATGTTCAAAACTGGATGATTAAATCAACTAGGGTTAACCCTAACCTCAGGATCATTAGGTTACATGAAATGGCTCAGTTTAAGCACTTGATTAAAAAAAATGTTAAATTATAAAGGTAGATAAAAAAGAGAAGAAGAGCAGGGCATAAAAGAGCACTGATTTTTGCTGCACGATAAAATAGCTGCCATTTACATGGGTGACTGCAAAAATGGGAGAATTGCCTTTTCTCCTGCAGACTGACAATTTAAGAGTCTGAAATCTCATTGCAAACCATCATAATTTGTCCCTTGTCAAATTCACTTAAATCTTTACACACCAAACACCATTTTGCTGATTCTAGCACAACAAAATGTTGTATATATTGTATATACAACATGGAATATATATATATATATATATATATATATATATATATATATATATACAGTGGGTACGGAAAGTATTCAGACCCCCTTAAATTTTTCACTCTTTGTTATATTGCAGCCATTTGCTAAAATCATTTAAGTTCATTCTTCTTCCTCATGAATGTACACACAGCTCCCCATATTGACAGAAAAACACAGAATTGTTGACATTGTTGCAGATTTATTAAAAAAGAAAAACTGAAATATCACATGGTCCTAAGTATTCAGACCCTTTGCTGTGACACTCATATATTTAACTCAGGTGCTTTCCATTTCTTCTGATCATCCTTGAGATGGTTCTACACCTTCATTTGAGTCCAGCTGTGTTTGATTATACTGATTGGACTTGATTAGGAAAGCCACACACCTGTCTATATAAGACCTTCCAGATCACAATGCATGTCAGAGCAAATGAGAATCATGAGGTCAAAGGAACTGCCTGAAGAGCTCAGAGACAGAATTGTGGCAAGGCACAGATCTGGCCAAGGTTACAAAAAGATTTCTGCTGCACTTAAGGTTCCTAAGAGCACAGTGGCCTCCATAATCCTCAAATGGAAGACGTTTGGGACGACCAGAACCCTTCCTAGAGCTGGCCGTCCGGCCAAACTGAGCTATCGGGGGAGAAGAGCCTTGGTGAGAGAGGTAAAGAAGAACCCAACGATCACTGTGGCTGAGCTCCAGAGATGCAGTCAGGAGATGGGAGAAAGTTGTATAAAGTCAACCATCACTGCAGCCCTCCACCAGTCGGGGCTTTATGGCAGAGTGGCCCGACGGAAGCCTCTCCTCAGTGTAAGACACATGAAAGCCCGCATGGAGTTTGCTAAAAAACACCTGAAGGACTCCAAGATGGTGAGAAATAAGATTCTCTGGTCTGATGAGACCAAAATAGAACTTTTTGGCCTTAATTCTAAGTGGTATGTGTGAAGAAAACCAGGCACTGCTCATCACCTGTCCAATACAGTCCCAACAGTGAAGCATGGTGGTGGCAGCATCATGCTGTGGGGGTGTTTTTTAGCTGCAGGGACAGGACGACTGGTTGCAATCGAGGGAAAGATGAATGCCGCCAAGTACAGGGATATCCTGGACAAAAACCTTCTCCAAATTGCTCTGGACCTCAGACTGGGCCGAAGGTTTACCTTCCAACAAGACAATGACCCTAAGCACACAGCTAAAATAACGAAGGAGTGGCTTCACAACAACTCCGTGACTGTTCTTGAATGGCCCAGCCAGAGCCCTGACTTAAACCCAATTGAGCATCTCTGGAGAGACCTAAAAATGGCTGTCCACCAACGTTTACCATCCAACCTGACAGAACTGGAGAGGACCTGCAAGGAGGAATGGCAGAGGATCCCCAAATCCAGGTGTGAAAGACTTGTTGCATCTTTCCCAAAAAGACTCCTGGCTGTATTAGATCAAAAGGGGGCTTCTACTAAATACTGAGCAAAGGGTCTGAATACTTAGGACCATGTGATAGTTCAGTTTTTCTTTTTTAATAAATCTGCAACAATGTCAACAATTCTGTGTTTTTCTGTCAGTATGGGGTGCTATGTGTACATTCATGAGGAAGAAGAATGAACCTAAATGATTTTAGCAAATAGCTGCAATATAACAAAGAGTGAAAAATTTAAGGGGGTCTGAATACTTTCCGTACCCACTGTATATATATATATATATATATATATATATATATATATATATATATATATATATATATATATATATATATACACACAATTTTCTGCATATACAATTTTCTGCATTAATTACTTTTTGAATACTGTGGTGTTGTGATGTGTCTTTTTTTTTCATTTATATAACATACACAAACTTCCGCAGTTCCACAGATAACAGCTGATGTATTCCGACGCTGTCATGTTTCATTCCATTTTGAGAAGGTCTGTTTAAAGGAAATATCCTACTGCGCTGAATCCCAATACATTCTCCTAGAATACTGATACCCTATTCAAAATTGATAACGTCACAGCCAGTCCAGACTAAACGGCATCTGAAACCTTTCTCTTACACATGAGGTCATGGCTGTTTGGTTCTATCGCACAGTGTGATACATTGCCCAGAAAAGCAGGCTGATTACACCGGCTCTTCCATGCCAACAAAATGACTGAAGTCAGCTTTCACCACATGCACATGGACTAATTAGAGCTTCAAGATGTGTCATTACTAGGAATTATGCCATCTAAAGCTGAGATAGCAACAGATGTTGTGGTTATCAAGTTTAGATTATGAATACCGAATTTGAGTTGCTTGGAGATATGAAATATATGTTTGGTGAAGAACTTTTGACTGTCAAAGCAAATTTAAATTTGCTTAATAATGGTGTTTTTGTTTTGTTTAGGTTATGGTAATCTAAAATACCCAAAAGACTTTTGGCAACCATATAACCAAGGTGGCTAAAGGTAAAGATTCCAAATCTGATTGCCAGGTGCTCTACTGATCAAACATCATCTGATTGATGATATAACAAGTTTTACCATGTGATATATTTAAAACAGACAATACAAAGCTGTCATTTATGTATTTTGCTATAAGTAACATTCAACCATGTAACTAAAATAATAGAAAATAACAATGCTAATAAATGTTTTGATTGATAGCACAGAGAAAATGTTAAAACAATGAAATGCTGGTATAATGCTGGCCAACAACTTGCAAATTCTCTGTCAAGGGCACTAGCTAACTACTATTAGTTAGATAGTTAGTACTAGTATTTTTGTAATAGGTTATGTGTTATTGTTTTTTTGATTCTTGTTTGTTGTATTGGAATATTTAATTAGAGTTGCTTTTTATATTGAGTGACAATTAAAATGATGGACAATCTTCTTCTTTGTCCATCTCCATAACCCCTGTCCTCTACATCTGCCTCTTTCAAACCAACTACCTACAAGTCTTCCCTCACCAGATCCATAAAACTCCTCCTTGGCCTTCCTCTTTTCTTCCTTCTTGGAGGCTCCATCCTCAGCATTCTCCTATCGATATACCCCATGTCCCTCCTCTGCACATGTCCAAACCCTCTCAATCTCGCTTCCCTCACCTTGTATCCAAAAAGTCCTACATGCGCTGTCCCACTAATAAACTCATTTCTAATCCTGTACATCCTCGTCACTCCCAACAAAAACCTCAACATCTTCAGCTCTGCTACCTCCAGCTCCACCTCCTGTCCTTTACTCAATGCCACTGTCTCTAAACCATACAACATCGCAGGTCTCACCACAGTCCTTTAAACTTTCCCTTTCACTATTGCAGATACCTTTCTATCACAAATCACTCCTGCCTCTCTTCTCCACCCACTCCACCCTACCTGCACTCTTCTCTAACACACTCCCCATTACTTTGCACTGTTGACCCCAGGTACCTGAACTTCCTCCACCTTCTCCACCTCTTCCCCTGCAACCGCACCACACCACTGCCCTCACATACAACTCCGACACACCAGACTTCCTCAAACAATACCACAACTCCTCTCTTGGCTCCTTCTGACCTTCTCTATACTTCTCTATTCTTAAAGCAAATTTTGAGTCTGTAGTGCTCTTCCTCGGCATGAAACTATACTGTTGCTCACAGATGGTCACCTCTTCTCTCAGCCTGGCTTCCACTATACTCTTATCCATAACTTAATGGCGTGACTAAACAATTTAATTCCCCTGTAGTTACTGCAGGTCTGCACATCTCCCTTATTCTTAAAGATACCAGCACACTTCATTCCTCAGGCATCCTCTTACCATCCAAGATCTTGTTGAACAACCTGGTTAAAAACTCCACTGCCATTTCTCCTAAACATCTCCATGCTTCTACCGGTATGTCATCTAGTCCAATTGACTTTCCAGTCTTCATCCTCTTAATCGCTGCTCTTACTTTCTTCTCACTAATTCTATCCACTTCCTGCTTCACCATCTCCACACCATCCAACCATTTATCTCTCTCATTTTCCTTGTTTATAAGCTACTCAAAATACTCCCTCTATCTTCTCAACACCCTCTCCTCACTAGTCAACACATTTCCATCTCCATCCATATTATAACTTCCTTCCCAGCTCTGTCTCTCTGTCTGTCAAATCTCTATAAACCCTTTTCTCCTTCCTTAGTGTCCAACTTCTCATACAGCTCCTCATATGCCTTTTCTTTGGCTTTCGCCACATCCCTTTTAACCTAATGCCGCCTACCTTTCTCATCACTCTGTTGATTCCAATTATGTTTTGCCAAACTCTTTCTCCTTATGCTTTCCTGAACTTTCTCATTCCACCACCATGTCTTTTTGTCTTCCTTTCTTTTTCCAGATGTCACACCAAGTACCTTTCTAGCTGTCTCCCTTAGCACTTTTGCAGTAGTTGCTCAATCATCCAGCACCTCTTCACCACCACCGAGCCCCTGTCTGACCTCTTCCCTGAATCCCATACTACAATCTTCCTCCTTTAGTTTCCACTATCTTATTCTTCTTTCAGTTTTCATTCTCCTACTCTTCTTCTTAACCTCCAAAACTATCCTACAGACAACCATCCCATGCTGTCTAGCAACACTGTCCCCTGCTAACACCTTACTGTCTCCAATCTCCTTCAGGTTGCATCTCTTACATAGAACATAGTCCATCTGTGTGCACCTTCCTCCACTCTTATATGTCACCCTATGATCCTCCTTCTTCTTAAAATAAGTATTTACCACTGCCATTTCCATCCTTTTAGCAAAATCTACCACCATCTGCCCTTTCACATTCCTCTCCTTAAGGCCATACCTACCCATCACCTCCTCATCACCTCTGTTCCCTTCACCTACATGCCCATTAAAGTCTGCCCCAATCACAAATCTTTTATTCCTAGGTACACCTTCTACCACTTCATCTAACTACCTCCAGAATTTTTCCTTCTCCTTTATCTCACAACCCACTTGTGGAGCATAGGTACTGACAACATTTATCACCACTCCTTCAACTTTCAGTTCACGTTCATCACCCTATCAGAAACTCTCTTCACCTCCACTACAATTTAAATGATCGACAATAAATGGGCAAATTGATTAATAGCAACAGATTGCCTGTCCTCTTCACTATTTGTACATTTATTTATGCAATTTAATATAATTCTTGCATTTGTTTTCTTTGTCTTGTGCTTTTCTTTTATTTATTGACCCCCTGCGTCCACTTTGGCTCATATAATCTGACAGAAAAGCATTTATTAAAAATAGACACACCTTTCAATTAATAACAGGGTTGGAATCTAAAAATATGTTTAAATATGAATAATGAACATTAAGACATCTGGTGTAAGTCTAGGATTAGTTACTGGCACTCACATAATGATAGAAACCAGTTTAATAAATCATCCTCTGTTGCTTTATCAGTCATACTGCATTGCACTTTGAAGCTGTTCTAATAAAAATAGCTTGCAATGAGAAACAAAAACCGTTCATTTTGGAATCAGATACTGTCTAACCGATTGCAGTATCAAAGCATATTTAAAAATTCAGCATGCAGGATCTGAAACCCATAAAACCCATAAAAAAAACAAACGCTAAACATGTTTACATTCCATGCAATTTCATGCAAGAAACGATTTCAGAAATGTACTATGGAGACAAGCAACCTCAAAACACAGAAAGCGTAGCCAGTCTAATCAGGAATGTATTTGTTCAAAGATTTATTCAGCATGTTTTGGATATCTTCTGTCCTTTCAGTTCTTATCTTTTATGAGTCCAGATGCAACGATGCAGCCTTTCAAATAGCTGTCTTTTCTTAGTGTTTGCTTTTAATTTGATGAAGCCCTGTTCATCTTTTTTGACACCTTTTCTAAAAGCTCATTGGCATGCTCAGCTGGATGCTTCCATCTCAGCCTGAATATCAACGAGTTCTAGTTAATGAATTCAGCACCAGCTTTTCCTTCAGCCCCTCGTTCATAAGCAATTAAAAGCAAGAAATTTTGAATTAACAAACGGTAATCGGGACAAATGAAGCCAAGGTGCACTGACACCGCAATTTGCACAGTTCAGCTGCTCCCATTAATGAGACACTGTAGGTTATTTGCAGTGACTGGTACAATACTGCATGAGTGGCATTTTTCACATCCTTAGTGTTGAGAACAATACATTATTCATATTGAACTTATTGGTGTCTATGTCTATGTCCATTCCTTCTAGATTTCTACCACACCTTTTAAAACATACAAGAAGAAATATTGGTTACTCTAAAAAATATTTGTATAGTGTAATTGCTAGAAGCCTTGTGATGGATTGGTATTATACCCAGAGTGTATTATCTTTGGTTACTCTGGATTTTATTAAACCCCAAACAGGATAAAGTATAAAAAGCCCTTAAATAATTTAAACCTAGTTCAATGTGATGTGATTGACAGAAACAGTGCACTCATTTGAAAAAAAAAAAGAACAAACATTGCACAATTAATCTCACATGTAACACTGTCTCACTGCAAACAGCCTGGAGCACCCAAACAGCATTTAACAATGCATCCCCTTATGGTAATGCTAGATAGAGAATTGCACTGAAAATTTGGAACTGTGCAACATACTACAGTTCATTAATTTTAATCAGTAAAAATGTGGAAAAAAAGACTAACAGTTCATCTTCGATATGCTGAGCATATCTACTGTGTTAATTTCTTTTTTGTCCCTACTTCGTGCTAAAAACAGTTGATTACAATATTGTTTTTGTTTGAAACTCATTTTAATGACATTTTGATGTTGCTTAAAGGTTAGAAATAGTTCTAGCAGCAAAATAACCTCAATTTATTAATAATGGAATGTGGCACAATATGTCTGCCTAATGCCTGGCCCACTCTGCACGGGCTACACAGACTAACCAATGTTACAAATTTTTTTAAAGATTTCACTGCTGTTTTCTTTCTCTCTGCTCACCCTTCAGTCATTAATGCTCTTGGTGAGTCTCTCACACATACAGTACATTCTTTATTTTCATGACTATGAAAATTGTAGATTCACACTGAAGGCATCAAAACTATAAATTAACATGTGGAATTATATACATAACAAAAAAGTGAACTGAAAATATGTCATATGTCATACTTTGAAGAACCTACAATATGACATATTTTCAGTTGTTTCACACTTTTTTGTTATGTATATAATTCCACATGTGTTAATTCATATGATGCCTTTTGATGCCTTCAGTGTGACTACAATTTTCATAGTCATGAAAATAAAGAAAACTCTTTGAATGAGAAGGTGTGTCCAAACCTTTGGTCTGTACTGTATGCAAATAATTACTAATTAACACACAATGCACAAATTATTTTGCCACTTTTCCATGTTTGTGACACATACTTTTTTATGTAAGGACAAAAACATAAATAAATTATTAATTTCTCTTTTACCACAGTGATTATCATGATTGACCAATGATTAAAAGTGTCTATTAATTTTTTATAGTTATGTTAAATGTTGTGCAACATCTACAAAACTACATTATAAAAACTATAAACTAAACTATTATTTTTGTAGATAATGAACCACAACTTGGCATAGTACAGAGACAGACTAAAAGGAATAGCTTTTCTAAACCTCTGACACCATGGACTCCATTTAAATTTGTGTTTCTTAAGATATCATAATATAATGTCAGCAGCTACCCATAGAAGACCATGTGAATTAGATGTATATAAACAATTTACATAAACCTTTGATTTGTTAAGTGGTTACCATTAGTATTTTCCTAGAGAGTTTTTGTACATTATTAAATTGTTACCATCAAACCAAATAAACAATTGAAAACAAAGCTAAACTTAATGCAGCAGAACATCATGACACACCATGCTTAATCCCTTTAACATTGTAAAATGTCCAACAGTGCCATCAGCAAAGAACTCGCAGAAACAGTTGGACCCAGGTTCAACCAACTACTGTACAGAGAAGTCTGGAAAGAATTTTTGTTTTGTTTGTACAATGTGGAAACAAAGCTATATGACTTATGTGTGACTATGTGAATTATGCGAAAAAAACATAAGCTCTGGGATGCAGAGAAATGGCAGTGAGTGCTCTGGACTGATGAGTCAAAATGTGAAATATTTGGCTGTAGCAGGAGGCAATTTGTTCATGGAAAATCTGGAGAGCAGTACAATAATGAGTGTGTGCAGGCAACAGTGAAGCATGGTGGAGGTTCCTTGTAAGTTTAAGGCTGAATTTTTACAAATGGAATAATGGTGTCCTTGATGCTGAGAAATACAGGCAGATATGTATCCATGGTGGACCAGACAATATTTCTGGCAGAGTTCTCAGGGAATGGGCAGAACATATAGCATATGTCTTTATTGACATCTTGAACCTCTCCCTGAGCAGCACCATTGTTCCTACATCATGTCAAGACAATGACTAGTCATGAGGGACATTAAGACCCAGCCTCCACCTCAGTGGACGCAATGCAGTTTCAAACTAGCATAATTTTAATGATTTTTGTAATGGGTTATTTGTTATTGTTTTTGACTTATGTGTTGTCTTGAATTATTTAATTAGAGCTGCATTTCTTTATTGAATGACAATTACAATTATGGACAATAAACGGGCAAAATGATTAATAGCAATAGGTTGGTTAACAATTTCCCTGTGGGATCCAAACCTTTCCATGCACTATGCCATCACCACGACCCTCTATCTGGCCCTCACCCACCTAAACAATAGACAATTCTCACCCACCTAGACAATCTTGACTGGGAGACCTCAGTCAGTCCAGATAGGGAACAGCATCTTCAGCACTACTACACTGAGCACTGAGACCCCTCAGGCCTGTATGCTCAGCCCACTGCTGTTCACTCTGCTAACTTACAACCTTTTAGCAATGCACAGCTGAATTTAATAAGGTGATCTCTAACCACATCATTAAATTCACCAATGTCATGGAGGAAACGTGTTACCAGCAGGTTCCCTTTCAGGAACTTGAGCTGCGTCGGAATGCTTTGGTAACGCGACTGTGTTGTCCATGCTCTGAATAAGGTGTGTAATAAGTCACAATTGGATTCAGGCTGTCATCGGCAGCATAATGTCACGTTTATAAAACACACATGGAGTGAAACTACTTCTGCTTCTGCTTGTTCAGGAAGCGCTCTCTGTGTGTTTGTCCTCTTCAGGTAAGTGGTAAATGTCCAAAAAACAAGCAATCGTTCCCGGCATGTGCATGCTGTGTGTATTGCGCCGCATGCTTGTGCTCGCGTATCTATGCGATCCCTCCACTCCCGCTCCTCGGGGTTTGCAAATATACTTCGCAAAGGTTTTGGAGATGAGCTTGCCCCTTTCTCCTGCCTTACCTGCTCGGTCCAGCTCCTGTTCGCAGTTCAGCGCTTTCTTCCCCTTGCCAAGAGCTCCGCCTCTCTTCCTGGGAGGAGGGGGGGACAGGTCCTTGCGAACCCGGAAGCGAGGAACCGCTCTCTGATGAGGCTCCGGTTTAAAATGCTGACCCTCAAGCAGGTCGGGGTCTCAGATCAGATCCAAGGACTGGTTTGTCACGGTAGATCTAAAGGATGCGTACTTTTATGTACCCATCCTCCCTTCTCACAGGAAGTTCCTGAGGTTTGCTTCCTCAACTATATCGATGATTGTTTGATATAAGCTCAATCAGGTCCAGGCCCTGAGTTAACTGTCCGGCATCAAGATGTCGTTCTCGCTCACATGAAAGAACTGGGGTTTTGGCTGAATGTCGGAAAGCCACCTATCCTGGCATGATATGGTATTTGACGACTATGTGCATGCAGCTTTCTGCTGCCCGTGTTGCATCTGTCCAAGCCACCCTTTAAGTCGTTGGCCAAAATTTAACTTTTTAAGATTTTAAGACTGCGTTCTTGCTGGCTATCTGCTCTCTGAGGAGAGTAGGTGATCTACAGGCCCTCTCTGTGGCCTCCTCCTTTCTGGAGTTCACGCCAGGCATGGCCAGTGTCATACTGCACGAACTGTTCATGAAGGAATTCCAGTACTGTACTGATCAGGCAGTTGACTGGATCTAAGTGGTGCTGTTTGCACCATGCCTTGAACAGGCCCCATCTCGTGGCATACAACCTACTCGTGGAGGGAGTTCTGGATTTAAGGATTGTCTCTATCATCTCCGTGGAGAGACTAATGGCTCGGAGCTGTACCCCCTCAGGGGCGACATCCTCCATAGGTCTGGGAAGGGGTGAACTACCGCTCCACCTGCCTGAGAGAGAAGATCCCTCCTGCGAGGAATCTCCCAGGGAGGATGTTCGAGAAGGGCTACCAGGTCCGCAAACTATGGCCTAGCTGGCAACCATGGGGCTACCAGGAGGAGACGAACTTCATCTAAGCAAACTCTCTCCAGAACTCTTGGGAGCAATGTGTCAGGGGGAAAGGCGTACAAGCGCAGGTGGAGTCACCATTCCCTGGGCCTCTGCCTTTGCCTTGAGAGGGCATCTGCTCCCTCTTTTGCGTAGCCTGGGATATATTGGGATAGCTTCCCTTGGGCCCACAGGAGGATCTGATGTGGCAGCTTGTACAGGAGGTGAGCTCACAGCCCCCCCAGGTGGTCGATGTAGGAAATGTACGGACCAGCACGTGGTGGCTGTCTCTAGGTTACATATGTAACTTTAGTTCCCTGAGGGAACGAGATGCTGCGTCCCCATGCCACACTCCTTGAATCCCTACCGTGCTTCCCTTTTCATTTGCAGAAGCTGATGTTGTTTTTAGGGAGAGTGGTGGCTCCAGCGGTTTAGGCGCTGGGCTGCCACTCTTGGGCCCTTGAGCAAGACCCTTAACCCTCTATGCTCCGGGGGTCCCTTACGAGGGAAATATCAAGGTCTGTGACGTCGGAGTGACGTGGGGCTGCCTTCCTGTGGGCTCACCACCTGCAGGAGGGACCGTAAGGGACGGTGCTGTGAGGATTGGGCAGCAGTCGAAGGCGGGGGCCTGCTTAGACTGCTGCCCCCGCGACCCGAATTACGGATAAGCGGGAGAAAATGAATGAATGAATGAATGATGTTGTTTTATGTAGCGCCAGGGTTCTGAAGGAACGATGTCCATTTGACTGTGTAATGCGTCAGCTGTATATGGTTAAAATGGCAATAAAAGCTTTTTAGCTATTGAGTCACACATAAATATCTTCTTCTTTTTTCGGCTTTTCCCATTAGGGGTCGCCACAGCAGATTATTCGTCTCGACAGCTCCACATCCACATCACTACTCATATGTGTCCTCTACATCTGCCTCTTTCAAACCAACAACCTGAAAGGTCTTTCATCACCACATCCATAAACCTGCTCCTTGGTATTCCTCTTTTCCTCCTTCCTGGCATCTCCATCCTCAGCATTCTCCTACCGATATATACCCTATGTCCCAGCTCTGCAGATGTCTAAACCATCTCAATCTCGCCTTCCTCACCTTGTCTCCAAAACGTCCTACATGCGCTGTCCCTCTAATAAACTAATTTCTAATCCTGTCCATCCTCGTCACTCCCAATGAAAACCTTTTCAGCTCTGCCAGCTCCACCTTCTGTCTTTTACTAAATGCCATGGTCTCTAAACCATACAACATAGTAGGTCTCACCACAGTCCTAAAAACTGTCCCTTTTACTCTTGCAGGTACCCTTCTATCACAAATTACTCCTGCCACTCTTCTCCACCCACTCCATCCTGCCTGCACTCTTTCCTTCACTTCTCTAACACACTCTCCATTACTTTGCACTGTTGAACCCAGATCCCTGAAATTCTCCACTTTCATCTTACTCCTACTGACTTTCATTCCCTTTCTCTCCAGTGCGTACCTTCACCTCTTCAGGCTCTTCTCAACCTGCTCCCTACACTCACCATAAATCACAATATTATCCACAAACATCATCCAGGGAGAGTCCTGTCTAAACTCGTCTGTCAACCTGTCCATCACCACTGCAAACAGGAAAGGGCTCAGAGCTGATCCTTGTTGCAGTCCAACCTCCACCTTGAACCAGTCTGTCATTTCTACTGCACACTTCACTGCTGTCACAATGTCCTCATACATGTCCTGCACCACCCTCATACTTCTCTGACACACATGACTTCCTCATACAATACCACTATTCATCTCTTGGCACCCTGTCATGCGCTTTCTCTAAATCCACAAACACACAATGCAACTCCTTACCTTCTCAATACTTGATCTTAAAGATTGGTGCTAGCACACTCCTTCTCCATTCCTCAGGCATCCTCTCACTTTCCAAAATGCCATTTCTCCTAAACATCTTCATGCTTCTACCGGTATGTCATATAGTCCAACCGAAAGAACAACCTGGTTAAAAACTCCACTGATATTTCTCCTAAACATCTCCATGCTTCTACCGGTATGTCATCTAGCCCAAATGACTTTCCACTCTTCATCCTCTTAATCGCTGCTCTTACTTCCTCCTTACTAATTCTATCCACTTCTTGCCTTACCATCTCCACACCATCCAACGTTCTCTCTCTCTCATTTTCCTCATTCATCAGCTGCTCTAAATACTTCCTCCACCATCTCAACACACTCTCCTGACTAGTCAACACATTTCCATCTCCATCCTTTATTGCTCTAACTTGCAGCACATCCTTCTCAGCTTGGTCCCTCTGCCTTGCCAATCAGTATAAATCCTTTTCTTCTTTCTTAGTATCCAACTTCACATACAGCTCCTCATATGCTTTTTCCTTGGCTTTTGCCACATCCCTCGTTACTTGCTGTCTTCTTGTACTCCTGCTTACTTTTTTCATCACTCTGTTCATCAGTTCTGTTTTGCCAACCTCTTTCTACTTATGCTTTCCTGCACTTCCTCATTCCACCACCATGTCTCTTAATCTTCCTTTCTATTTCCAGATGTCACACTAAATACCTTTCTAGGTGTCTCCCTTATCACTTCTGCTGTAGTTGCCCAATCATCCAACACCTCTTTACCACCACCAAATCCCTGTCTGACCTCTTCCCTGAATCTCATACTACAGTCTTCCTTCTTTAGTTTTTACCATCTTATTCTTCTTTCAGTCCTCACCCTCATCCTCTTTTTCTTCACTTCCAAAACCATCCTACAGACCACCATCTGATGCTGTTTATCTACACTGTCCCCTGCCAACACCTTACAGTCTCCAATCTCTCTCAGGTTGCATCTCCTACATAGAACATAGTCCACATGTGTGCACCTTCCTCTACTCTTATACGTCACCTTATGCTCCTCCTCCTTCTTAAAATAAGTGTTCACCACTGCCATTTGCATCCTTTTTGCAAAATCTACCACCATCTGCCCTTCCACATTCCTCTCCTTAAGGCCATACCTACCTATCCCCTCCTCATCACCTCTGTTCAGTTCACCTACAGGCCCATTAAAGTCTGCCCCAATCACCAATCGTTCATTCCTAGGTACACCATCTACCACTTCATCTTACTCACTCCAGAATTTTTCCTTCTCCTCCATCTCACAACCCACTTGTGGAGCATAAGCACTGATGACTTTTATAATCACTCCTTCAACTTCCAGCTTAATGTTCATCACCCTATCAGAAACTCTCTTTACCTCCACTTCACTCTTTCTGTACTCTTCCGTCAGAATCACCCCTACACCATTTCTCTTTCTATCCACACCATGATAAAACATGAAAATACAAATTGTAAATTGTTACACAAACGGTAGCAGTCATTCTTTCAATCCCCCACAAAATGGACACAATGAAGGTAATGCAAACAAATATTTTTTTTTTTGCAGTACCCATCATCCTATTATGACTGTGGAAATGGTTAAAACATAAACATTATCTCTAATGCAGGATATGCTTGATAGAGTTGAATAAATAACTCTTGATGAATAAATGATGCAAGTTTTTCCCCGGTACCTTTCAAAACAAAGTTACGCCCATGCACTGATTGACTCATGTCCGCTTTAATAAACAAACAAAAGTTTGTTGTGGTCTACGGCTATGTGTTTAGTATGCAATGGGCCTTTAAAACTCATTTTAATTTCAGGTTGAATCTATGAACACCCTTGAGCCATATCAAGTCCGGTCAGTGTGGTGAACTTGGGGCTGTGTTTGGCCCATGAAGAAAGAACAGTGTGAAGTTAAGGAGAGACTGCTCAATAATGTATCGATTACCCATGAAAAGACTCTTCAACTCCCTCACCACCCTGTCCTCTCCTTTACCCTTACCTTCCCTGCTCCCCTTCTCTCTTCTATTTTTTCGTCTTTTGCACTTACGGACTTTTTCTCAATTATTTAGCACAAGGGGGCTCGAATGGGATGCTGCACCAGTCTCTGGAACTGCACATGACTATTCCATGATTTCTTCTTCACAGCCAGGAAAAACAAACTGTATCATAGGCATGAAAAAATAGATGGAAGGTCATTAAAAACTGTATGACCATACTAATCAATTGATTTTTAATGTCAGCTGATTTTTATGCAACTTGCAACTTTTCAGGTAATATCAAGAGAATCCACATAAAGTTACTTTTAAATCATTATAGGAGTATTGACAAATTGGTCATCAATAGATGACCTACCAAATATCAAAAGCAATAAACTAAAACATTCTACTATACATCAACAACCCTAACTAACTGGTTAATCATCAAATCGCCTGCAACAGTTCGTGATGGTTTATGTAGGTTTTTTGGACTAACCCAAACAGTGTTACAGCATTTCTAATAAATTAAATTTTCTTATTTTTCTTTGAAATCTGTATAGAAAATGTAGAGCTACCATACTGTATATCACTCTGACTCAGTGACTTGATGGAAACTAATAGATTAAGCTTGGAATTAAGTTTCTAGTGCTGGCCAGTCTTGTTTCTGAGCAAAATGAGAAATGAGAAAGCCACTCGTGACCTGTAAAAAACGAAGTGGAAAACCGCTTACACTAGTAGCTGCAGAGAAGCAGAGGAAATATTCAGGAAGTTATTTCTCCATTCCTATGAATCACCAAAACTAAGGCTATTTAATATAAAGTTTCACAGTGGAGAAATACAATCACTGTGTCAAATTTCTCAGATTAGTTGGAAAAAAAAAATAAAAGTAAAATATTGAAAAATAAAACAAGTAAAAAATTATAGATGCCAACAGCCTTCTAACTAAAGCAGGACAAATCCTATCAACACTAAGAGCAGAAGAAATATCATAGAACCTAGATACAGCTTGATCTGTCCTTTTCATAGTGATATTTTCAGTACCAATGAAATCTATTAAAACTAGGTTATTCCGTGTATAGCTCAACATAGTGTCTTACCTACCATGGAGTAAGATGACTGCTCTAGATGAAATACTTCCCAGTCTCATATTTCAGTTTTTGCTTCACAGAGATTTGTGTACTGCAACAACACTGTGAAATTAATGGCATATTTACTATGCTCTCTGCACTCTTGTAAAAAGAAGGCTAAATCTGCAGCCCATATGAGTTCTTAATTTTTTCCTTTAAAGCATGAGTATTCAATTAAAAGCAACATACATTCAATTTCCTTGCTTATAATAGTTAGGAAGAGCAAATTATATAACTAAATGTTGATAACAGTTATCTAATGATGAAACATTAGGTTTTGGCTAGTTTTTGTCAATTTGATTAGTCTGTGGCTATAAAAAAAAAAAAAAAAAAATACAATCATGTCTGACCACTGAACAGATCATCTGTTTTGATCTTAAAATGTAAATACTATATAAACACATAGCTCTAAATCCAGTGGATTAACAAAATTATTATTTTTTTCTTATTAGCAATGTTCTTATTAATCCATGTCATCACTTCATGAAGAAGACCAGAGAGGGTAAATATGTGAACGTCAACCCTGTCTGCTTTCTCGATGACAAAACAACTGCATGCAAACTCCCAGTTGATGCCCCTTTGTGATGCCCCTTTTTATAAGGTACCCCCCCCCCCCAAAAGTTCAACATAAAGTATGTAGAACAATATAACAATGTGAACTCCATGTAGAACTCTTCTAGGTACCCAAAAAGAAAGAAAGAAAGAAAGAAAGAAAGAAAGAAAGAAAGAAAGAAAGAAAGAAAGAAAGAAAGAAAGAAAGAAAGAAAGAAAGAAAGAAGCTCTCAATAAACACTTTAATCGTTTTTTCTGTGTTAATACACGATAGTGTCCTATTGATTAAGCATATAGCAATTCCTATTTAAGAGTATTATTCACAGTCAAATGTTAATTTCAGTAATAATGAGAATGCATTGGTGATGAGTATTCATTCAGGAACATTGCTGAGAGGCCATAAAAACCCAGAGAATGTCTTCTCCACTGATTAGCTAGACTTCTAATCACCTCACTGCAGTCGTCACTTTCTAATCTAAACCGTAGAATGTATGTAGAACAGCCGTTACTCAACCAAGGTCAAAGTTAAGAATTGCACAGAATGTACAAAATATGACTACAAAATAATAAAAAATAATACAAATTTGGCTACATAATAATTACTACAAAATACTAAAATATCCTTGTGGAGAAAAAAATACAATTCGAAACTGAGCGAGATACATAATCAGTTAGGGCACTTGATAGATTACAAATAGACAGGTAATCCTGATAACAGAATGCAATCCAAAAGATCAAGCACATGTACAGGTAAAGGGATTACTGCAAAATTTACTTAATTAGTTATAATGTTATAAATTATAAGTCACCAGTTCCAGTTTGACTTGAGTAAAAAGAAGAGTATGTGATTCTAACAGTACTTTTTTACTCATATTGAATGTAGGCCAAACAAGTCTTTTAAAAAAGACAAAATAATAAAGCAATCTTTCAAACCGGTATATTTAATTAATAAATAAATGTACAGTTTAATCACAAAGTAGAGATAAAGTTAGATAAAGTAAACCCAAATTTTTAATTCAATACACCTCCCAGTCTCATAGAGGGGAAATATTTTTGTTTAACTTAAACAAAGTCTGCTTCTTCAACAGAGGTGCAGAATGTAACCGCTAACGGTCATTGTCAATAAAAATATAGTAAAAGTACATATATTGAATCACAATTGTAGTTAAATAGAGAGTACAGTGCAAATTCAGCACAGTGGAGACCTGTAGGGGGGGTAACAGTAATCAAACACCTTAACCAATGAGCTACCACTCCAACCCTGAATAAACAGTCACTGGACCTAATGAACCAACATACTTTATACATACTAATGAACTTCATGTAATATGGACTGCAGTATATTATAATAATAACATCTGGACTGCAGCTAATTGGAACCAACTTCATATTTACAGGGTTATGTCAGTTATTACTTTTAATATACGTATAATACAATGATGACACCTGGACAATACAGGTAGATTAGGGCTGCTTTAGGATTTATCTTTATCTCTATGTGTATATTTTTATATTTTTGTTGTTAGTGGACTTAATGGACTATTTTACACGAATCATCGTTTCACCTAATACTTGTGTCATGCAGTTAGATGAGACAGGACAGTACATACATTTTTAGTGTGGGGGTTTATTTGGGTAAATGCCACAATGATAGTAGTATGGGTCATTATAGAAGTAGACAACATGAAATAAGATTAATCCAATTTTAAAAACTATAACAGAGACACTACTCTGTAAAACTGGAAACAATAAAGGGTTCAGAACTGCATGAGGGGTCAGAATGTATGATACTATCTGCAAGACTTTGCAATGAAACATTGGAACAGCACGGGAATACATTTGACTTTTTTAAAAAGTTAATACTTTACCTTGGATGAAGAATCTGAAGCTTTAACCTTTTTCAAGTCATATTTAGATAAATTATTGCACTTTTCTTTTGAGTAAAGCATTTGGGTACATTTATCATCTTCGTCTAGTTGTAATGCAAGGTACAATTGCAGTCATAAATGTCATGATACATAAGGGGCTGGATTATGCCAAACTTTAAACATCTTAAACTACCCAAAGCACTTAGTTTATTATAAGAACCCATTTAAAAACATTATCAAAATTGAAAATATGTCTGCTTCCACTCCCCTGTGCTTCAAAGATTAGCAGTCAAGTGGTATTTCTGTAGGTTCAAGAATGAATATCTTACACTGGACTTTAAAAAACCCTCAGAAGTCATTCAGAAAGCTCTTTAAGGCACACTAATATGCTCTGAAACAACTCTGGAGAATAGCATTATACTATTCTATCAGCTGAGTGCACAGGCAGCTATGTAAAGCACTTATGTTAACTAAACAGATTTGTTACTTTTCTAAGAGAAACAATTTAAGAAAATCCTTCGTAATTTGGCTACTAATGGCTGACACAATTTCATTGTGTATTTCCCATAGCAATTTCTGTTAAATTTGGTTTCTTTTTGAAAAGTGAGTAGTTTTTCCCATAAAAATAAAACAACATTAACTCAAACTCTAAATACCCCAAACCCAAGTCGTTTACCCACTGTGCTATAATGTCTGTAAAAGGTTTATGTATAATGAAATCTTTTGTGTTATTTGCTCTTTTGTTTTTAAAAGAAAACTTTTAAAATGAATTCTAAAGCAGTATATCTTGCATCATTTGTATTTAGTAGTAAAAAAGAATAACTAAATAATAACAAAAAAGAAAAATATTTACCAGAAGTATGTATAATAATGATTTAGATTTATATGTCGACAATGGCCCAGCAAAATCTAACCACATGTTTTCTGTACAGTTATAATATGAAATATATGATAAAATATGAGGCAAAGCGGCGTTTGAGGACCTGGGGCTCGCAGCCAGTCCAGCATTCTGTCACAAGGTTTGGAAGCACGCCTTTCGGTGGTTTCTTTGCGCTCAGCTCTGCCTATCTTGGTCTGGTCTTGACTGGTCATGGAAAAAGAAGTAGATACTCTCTTGAGGAAGGAGGCCATTAAGGTGGTCTTTCCGTCAGACAGAGAGCCTGAGTTCCAAATCTGGTACTTCATAGTTCCCAGAAAGGCTGGAGGGTTGCGTCCTATACTGATCTACGTCAGCTGAACTGCTCACCTTTAAGACTCTAAAGCTGACTCTAAATCAGGTTGTGTTTTCCTAAATTAGGTCCGAGGTCTGGTTTGTCACGATAGATCTGAAGGATGCATACATTTATGTTGGTTGTGGGCTGGATGGCTCCCCGGCCTGAGTCGGACGGTGGGGGTATGTGGCAGCGGGGGCATGGCTGAGCACCTGTTTGTGAATGGAGGACGAAGCCGGGAGCAGGTAGACACAGGAATGAGACACCTGAAGGGGATTATGACTAATGTGTGTTCTCTCTTGCAGTGATCAGAGGGAGCATTTAAGGAGGAGCGAGAGGATATGTGTGTGTGTGTGTGTGTGTGTGTGTGTGTGTGTGTGTGTGTGTGTGTGTGTGTGTGTGCCTGGGAACGTAAGGCTGCGGCACTGAGCACAGAGATTATAATAAAATTAACGTTTTCATGATTTTTAACCTGTCCTGTAGTGGTCTTCCTTTCCCCGAACCATTTGCTCTCCCACAAAGAGGCCAAAAGAAGAAGAAGATGGTACCTCTAACAATGTTGAATTAAAGTAACAGTGATGGATGCATATGTGTTTAATTTCTGTTTTTCACCTACAGTCATGGATTAATATTTATCTATAAAATATCTGCTAAATCAATTAACACCTAGAGTGTTCAGCTGAAACATTAAGCAGAAACTGTGCAGGTTACACTGTTCAAAAGTGGAGTTTTGATCCATAATCATTTTATATGATTGCAAGAGACTGACACCTTTTTATTAAATAGAAAACAACTCAATGTTATTGTCTGGACAACTCCAAATAACGGTTTCAAAACTATATTGCTATTGTGTGAATGGAATGAGAATCATAAGCATTTGAAAGTTCTCTTAGTAAAATTTCATGATGTTAGTGGCAACTTCAAAGTAATGTTTTTTAAATGAACATTTGTAAACTGATTTACAAAGTCCGAGTGAAAAACAATCAAAAACTTAATAGGCTTTTCATCAGGTAAACATTTATGTTCTAGTAAGCAATAACATGATGAGCAAGAGATATCAGGCATTTACCACTTACCACCTTCAGCATGTTACACTGATTATAGGGGAGCAGTCTCAAAGGGCCTCCAAATTCCTATATTTCCACTGTAGATAAAGGCGATATTAAACAAACAATCATTAAAAAAAAGTAAAGGGCACAAATCAAAGACTTTCACATTATCATCATATATACTACACAGACATAGATAGTATTACTATTGCTCTCAGTACACCAAGGTAATCAATACAAAAAGTAAGTGCATTTCTGCATGGGATTTGTGTGCACCCAGCCACTGAATCCAATCAGCATGTGGACAGCCGCTTATTGTTCTTAAGGGGGAAAAAGGAAATGGTTAAGCACAGAGACTGCAATGAACTGACTTATGTCGACAGATTTCAATAAGGCTAACTGGAATCCCTTGTGGAGGTCTTTCAAATGAATAGTCCGGGTGAGAAGTCAGAGCAGTCCTTTTCCCGGAGCTGTCAGCAAAAGGGCTGCTGCATCTGAATAATGGATGTGCTACGCTGTACGGTGGATAGAGAGAAGAACTCGGGCGGACAGCAGAGCTCACAGAGGCCTCATCCAGCTGCTCATCTGTGACCTTCATGAACTGCTGCTGCTGTAGCCATGTGCACACCAGTGCCTGTGCTCCCCTTTAACCAAGGAGACACTTTACATTCAAAGTAAGAATGTCTAAAGCAAAAGATGCATCCACAGCCACAAATATGTACATACATACATACTTTAACAGGGTTGGTTGTCATAGTTAAACTCAGGAGAACAACATTAACCATGTAAGACTTCATATAACTTTCTAGTACAGTCTTTATTGGATTTGTGGAAATTTTACCTGCCGTATAAGGATTCATACTGTATGCGTCCTCAAGTATTTGTTTCACTCAATTTTCAGTCAACATCAACTCACAAAACTATAAAATTGTGTATAAAAAAAAATAATATCAGAAATTAGGGCATAGATGTAGACAGAGACAAAACATGTGAGCCAATCAGATTGCAAGCTTTAGATTCTTAAGATTCTGAAGGTTATGACTTGAAAAGTATACTTTAATCATTCTTAACCATATTTACAAATAGAAAATATATAATTTTTTTCGAAAATTCTAATGCTTATGCCCTAAATCTGTACAATAAGTAAATAATTATCTGGTGACTGTATACAGTGCTGAGAATGAGAGGCTTTGCCTACTTAATTATATACAATGAAAGAAAATACTTTAATCTTCACCTAGATCATTTATATGTACACAAATTTCTCATGAGATCAGTTTATTGGGGTGAGAAAAGCACAGCTGAGGTTAATGATTTGCACATTTATACATTTACTGTATTGTGAAGATTGGGTGTAACATTTTCTTTTTTCAGTCCTAATAAGTGTTGCTATTATGACCTAATCTGGTTGTTTATCATATTTTACCTTCATCTTCAAACCAATAAACTGTTATGTATATACTGCACAAAAGCAACAATAGCAAATAGAATAAAATGATTTACAGGCACAAGGTCAGGAGCGAACTCTCATGCGGTTCATGCGCAGTAACTACTGGAGCACATCAAGGCACAGTGTCTGAAGAGCAAGACAGTTTTATATATATGGTATTGGTAAATGAGCCTTCAGTGGGGACTTATGTGACTTAATCCACCTCGTTATACCGCCACTATTATGTCGTGATTATAGAAACCATCAATACTATACAAAAATGCAATATAACAATGTGTGACATTACAGAGAGAGAGGCATTTCACATACGGAGGGTAAATACCATTTTACTAAACCAAGAAACCCAGATAAGACAACTCCAAACCTCTACACTACAACCGCAACTGTGCACCTACATCATCTGGAGCAGTTCAGAATCAATATTTGTCTAATAACATGACAAAAACCTAAAAAATGTAAACAAAATACTACCTACTAATCATAGATGCATACTAATAATTTGCCGCTCATATTCACTGGTCTGTAAATGGAGAACAAACCCTTTCCCAGGCTGAACCTCTCCTGTGTGTAGCTTTTCTTGAAAATTGATTTTTAAGTATGCCCGAGACCTCTTCAACCGTAGGCATAAAAAAAATGGAACACAGATGTATTAATGAGTGAGTTTTTTTGCCAGTTGAAGTTTTAATCTGACCAACCAATCAGAGGACGGAAAAATGCTGTCGATATTCTGGGCCAGCTAGCTGGCCCTGTGAGGCAAGTATGAAATCTGACTGTTTAAAGAAACAGACGTGTTGCTAATAGAGACTTAGATAAAATAGCCAGCAGGACAGACTTTGCAGGCCCTGGGCAGATTAGATTGACATAGCAGCAGATAGAGGCTGAAATCTGATTGGACAAAAAATGTAACATTCACATACTCATACTGAAAGCAGTGCAGCCAAGAGAAACCCTAGAAAATAAAGGGAATCAACTGTTGGGAATAAATTTATACAATTTCATGGAACAAATATAAGAATTTAGGTTGTAAATGTAGGTCAGTTTGTCTGATAGTGTTGAGGTCAGCAGAGAAGGCTTTGCTGGTCCTGACCACCCACCCCTGATATATCATTATATCATTTCAGTTGATGTTCTGAAAAGTTTCTTGTTCGTGTACTTGTTCACAAAAGTCAAATGATACAAAACGTTTGTTAATTTTATGTTTCTTTTTCATTCATATTCAAAATGAAAGCAAGTGAAAAAAACTAAGCAGAGTAGTGGGAAGTAGCAGTAAGTGCAGTGAAAATAAAACTACTTATAGGAGTGGGAGAAAATAACATATTTTTGCAAAAGCGGGACTGAAAAATCCATCCTGTGCAGGTCTCCAGTGGGAAGTAACTAAGTACAAAAGTACAGATTTTTCTGGTTTCAATACTTTACTTCAATATTTATTTTTAGGATAAGTTTTTACTTTTACTCATTATATTTTTACACAAATATCTGTACTTTCTGCATCTTACAATTTCAAACCAGACTCGTTACTTTAGTTTTAATCTATTTGGTATAATGTCAATGTTTTTTCTCATTGCATGCTGTTTTAAGCCTGTCAATCTATTGCGCAGCTTTTTCAATCTACCACTGGTGTATCATTTCCTGGTTATCACACACCACAGACATAAGCTTGTTTCTTTCACGCATTTCTGTTTGACCATTTTTATTTAAAAAAAATAAATTAAAAAAAATGAAAATAAAAGAGGAGAAATTAAAACCTTCAACACAACACACATTTATTTACTATGTCTTTTCATTACTGATTTTAAACACTAAATATTTGTTTTACTGATGCAGCAAGTCTCAAATCAGCACCAAAATCTGCCATGATGCACACAATAATCCCTCTGGGGTCAAAAAGCACTCTGGCGCATTTTGTGGTATTTTCTCCTCATAACACCGAAACTAACATGTCAGAGTTCATACTTCTTTACTTTAACTTGAGTAAAAAAGTGTAGTTAGTCTTTTAAAACAGGAGTATCTGTATTTCTACCTGAGTGAAAGATGTGTGTAATTTAGCTACCTCTGACCATGACTAGTACAGTCCTAATTAGCCATGTAGATCAATCTACTAAATAAACTGCAGCTGCTTTTGCTATCCTGCATGGGCTCAAACACTGCTCTTTATTAGCCACAGTGATAATGTCACAACCACAGAAATAGCAGATCAGTCTATCTTCTCACTATGGGACAGATAGGACTCTTGAGATAACTGTTATCACAGACCACTGTATGCAACCAGATCCGGCTCCCAGGCAGTGTTTTCTCTGATCAGACATCCTCTTCACACACCGCTGAGAGCTTTAAGTTATGGCTACCATGGGCACAGCAGGATAGCAATAGCTTTCTATTTCTATAAAGCTGTCTTTCTCTGCCTGCAGCAACTCATCTTGTGTTTGTGTCTCTCGCTAATTCTTTCTTTTATACCTGTCCCTGGTAGGCTGTTACAGAAAAAGTTCTCCCAAATGGAGCAGAGGTTAAATGAAGGCTTTACAGTGGTTAAGCGCAGCTACTGATGTATCCTATCAAGGTATCCAACAAAAAATCCACTAATCAAAGAGGTCAGTAGTGGAGGACATCCAGCACTAGACAAGGTCATATACTGTAGCTAATAATAATTAAAACTACACTTAGGTCCACTGTTCTAAATAACTCCTAATTTTTTCTATGTGGGCGGTAGAGCTCCATAGGCGTACATCCTGTGTACATGTGTATGTCAAGCAGTGATATATTTAAATATTTTTTAAGTTTCCATCTAAACTAATTCCAGCCACTTTTACAATTCTTTTGTGTTTATACGGTTTTATAGCTGTATCAAGAAATTACCAGCTAAGCTCAAATCTGTGCCAGTTTTCTAACCACTGTGATACTGGAAAAGAGCAGAGTGAAAGCTTCATGTAGGGCATATAGGTCCAAAAATGTCTATGTAAAGGTTACTATTCATTATTAAAGGGCATCTATTATTCATTGAATTGGAACGTGTGGGGTGCTTTCAAGGAACTGGATTACCTTACATTCATCACTGAACTGAATGCTGTAAGAAACTACAGAAATGTTTACTCATGCATAAGCAAGACAAGAAGCAATTAATATCACCTCAAAATGAAGTTCCCTTTCAGGAACTCAAGCTGTGTCGGAACGCTATGGGAACGCAGCTGCATTGTCCATGCTCTAAATAATGTGTGTACAACAACTTTCTTTCAGCTTCTCCCATTAGGGAGATCCGCATGTTTGATTTAGCACGTTTTTATGCTGGATGCCCTTCCTAACGCAACCGTCCCTATTTATCCGGGCTTGGGACCGGTACTAAGGCTTGTGCAACCCTAATGGCTGGGGTTGGTTCCCTGACCGAGGATCGAACCCGGGCCGCAGTGGTGAGAGTCAGTCAAAATTGAAGGCAGGCTGTCACCGGCGGGGCGACGTCACGACCAGGAAGTATAAAACGCACATGGAGTGAAGCCGGCTCCAGCTTCTGTTCAAGTAGCACTCTTCTGTTTTTGTTCACGTAGCGCTCTGTGTAAAATGTAATATTGTTTGTCTGTCCGTCAAAAAAAACAATTAAGGCATTGAAGAAAACCAAGCATGCTTTTTGGCTGTGTGTTTCTCCCTGCTTCTCGAGGAAGCCGATTGCCAGCACTGCACTCGCATGACCATGCAATTGCTCTGCTTCTGGCAGACATTCTTCGAGAATTCCGGGGGGGCAGGCTCTTGCAAACCTGATAGCGAGGAGCTCCTGGAGGTTCTAAAACGTGCTGCATAAATTGATTAGAGATGCTGGCTGTGCATCTGGCTCTGAAGCATTTCCTCCCAGACCTCGGAGGCCATCATGTGTTGATCCACTCGGACAACACCACAGTGGTCTTATATTTCAACCAGCAGGGAATCTGCGCTTGCGCCCCCTGTACAGCATGGTGGGCCCAGGGGATGCTCCTGAGAGCAACTTATATCCCAGGCCATTTGAATGAAGCAGCAGACACCCTGTCAAGGCAGGTTCTCAGACTTGGTGGCCCTCCTCAAGCAGCCTCCATGGGAGATTCCTCTGAGGAGGGATCTCCCCTCTCAATCGGGGGCACAATAGTTCACCCACGACCAGAGCTGTGGAAGCTGTGGCTGTGGCCCCTGAAGGGGCGCAGCTCAGATGTTCTGGTCTCTCCACCGAGGAAGTAGAGACCAGTCTCCAATCCAGAGCTCCCTTCATGAGGAGTCAAGTCAAGACGTTTTTTTTGTCATTTCAACCATATTTAGCTGATGCAGTACACAGTGAAATGAAACAACGTTCCTCCTGAACCCAGGTGCTACATAAAACAACATAAAACAACAGTCACAGAACAGAAGAACACAGGGCCAAGAACTAAGATCCTCGCCACATAAAGTGCATGTGTGCAACTGGTGCAAACAGTGCAAAAGACAACACAAGACAGTGCAAGACAACACAAGACAGTGCAGGACAACACACAATACACAAAATATAAAAATAAAAATAGCAAAAGCTCCGCCAATAAAACCTGTCGTGACATAATAAGGTGCACAGTAGCAGAAAAATGTAAACAGAAAAATGTAAACAGAATTGTGCAATTCAGCAATAGCAGCAATCAAAATAAACTGAACAGTGACCAAAGGATTTGGACAGATTATTGTGCAAAACAACAAGTCCCCAAAGATTAGCAACAAACGGCATGTAAACATGTTGCGATAATGAAAAGTGTGAATGGTACTGAAACCTGGGTGTGCGAAGTGTATGATGTGTATGTTGAGTCCGGTTTGTACAGATCAGTCACACAGTTGTCTGTAAGTGTGTGTGTAAGTGTGTGTGTGTGTGTGTGTGTGTGTGTGTGTGTGTGTGTGTGTGTGTGTGTGTGTGTGTGTGAGAGAGAGAGAGAGAGAGAGTTCAGCTCAGATGTTTTTTGAGGGGCCTGATGGCTTGCGGGAAAAAACTGTTGCACAGTCTTGATGTGGCGGCCCGAATGCTTCGGAACCGTTTCCCTGATGGTAGGAGGGTGAAGAGTGTGTGTGACGGGTGTGTGTGGTCATCCACAATGCTGTGTGCTTTGCGGATGCAGCTTGTGGTGTAAATGTCCATGATAGAGGGGAGAGAGACTCCGATGATCTTCTCAGCTGTCCTCACTAGGGTCTTGCGATCCGAGACGGTGCAGTTTCCAAACCAGGCAGTGATGCAGCTGCTCAAGATGCTCTCGATGGTCCCTCTGTAGAACGTGGTCAGGATGGGCGGAGGGAGATGAGCTTTCCTCAGCCTTCTCAATGAAGTAGAGACGCTGCTGGGCTTTCTTTGTGATGGAGCTGTTGTTAAGTGAAGTGATGGAGCGGTTGTCCGCCAGATGAACACCAAGGAATTTGGTGCTTTGACGATCTCCACTGAGGATCCATCGATGATCAGTGAAGAATGGTCACTCTGTGTTCTCCTGAAGTCAACAACCATCTCTTTAGTTTTGTCGACGTTTAGAGCCAGGTTGTTCTTTATGTGCCTCATGACAAGCCTCTTGAAGCACTTTATCATGATGGGTGTGAGTGCAACGGGACGATAGTCATTGAGGCAGGAGACAGAAGACTTCTTCAGCACAGGAATGATGGTCGTCGTCTTGAGGCACGTAGGAAGAGTGGTGCTGCTCAGGGAGATGTTGAAGATGTCGGTGAAGATATCCGCTAGCTGTTCTGCACATTCCCTGAGCACTCTGCCAGTAATGTTGTCTGGTCCAGCAGACTTCCGTGGGTTAACTCTGCATAGAGTTTTTGTCACTTAAGCTGTGGTTAGACACAGCACCTGGTCACTGGGAGGAGGGATGGTCTTCCTCGCCACCATGTTGTTCTGCACCTCGAACCGGGCGTAGAAGTCGTTCAGCGCATCTGGGAGGGAGGCGTCACGGTCACAAGCAGGTGGTGTTGTCTTGTAGTTTGTGATCGCCTGGATGCCCTGCCACATGCGCCGGGTGTCTCCACTGTCCTGGAAGTGGCCATGGATTCTCTTGGCGTGTGCGCGCTTTGCATCTCTGATGGAACGGGACAGTTTGGCCCTTGCTGTTTTTAAGGCCGTTTCGTCCTCTGCTCTGAAGGCAGAGTCTCTTGTTTTTAGCAGCGCACGCACCTTGGCGGTCATCCATGGCTTCTGGTTGGAGCGTGTAGTGATGGTCTTGGAGATGGTCACGTCATAAATGCACTTGCCGATGTAGCTGGTCGCTGTTGACGTGTACTTCTCCAAGTTGATGAAATCGCCATTGGTTGCAGCTTCCCTAAACATGTCCCTGTAAACAACATCCAGCGTGTTTTCTCCTCTGGTTGCAAAGTCCACATTCTGATAAAATTTGGGAAGCACAGTCCTGAGATTTGCGTGATTAAAATCTCCGGCGACTATAAACAATCCGTCAGGGTGTGTGTTTTGAAGTTCACTAATGGTCCCGTAGAGCACGCTGAGCGCTTTCTTAGCATTAGCGCTAGGTGGTATGTAAACTCCGAGCACAATAGCGGTGGTGAATTCCCGTGGTAAATGAAAAGGTCTACATCTAACAACAATAAACTCCAGCAGTAATGAGCAGTAAGTAGAAACAAGAACAGAGTTCTTACATCATTCCTTGTTGATGTAAACACACAGACCGCCGCGGCGAGTCTTACCGCACCAGTCCAGCTGGATGGCGGCGTTCGGAACTCTGTCGCTCAGCCACGTCTCAGTAAACACAAAAACCCAGCAGTGTCTGTACTCATGCCGAGTAGCTTGTTGGAGTCTGATGTAGTCTAATTTATTGTCCAGGGAGCAGACATTTGCCAGCAGTAGTGATGGTAGAGCGGGCCGGATTGGGTTAGCTTTTAGCCTAGCATTAGCACCCGCTCACTTTCCGCGCTTCTGCTTTCTCGCGCCGTGCTTTCAATTCCCCCTCCTCCGTCCGTCCGCCGCAGGCGATGCCGAGGTATGGAGGCCTGGTTCTCGGAGCACGCCAAGGTCGCGTAGCTTCTGACGCAGGTCATCATTAATTGTGTTGTTTGGGTTGTTTGAGTTCTTTCAGGGTTTTGCGGTTGTACACAGTGACACCGGTTGCTACGATGTCCGTGTGTTGTGTAAGGTGGGCTACAAAGTGAAAGTAGCACCATTTTGGGTCCGGAGCGGTCGCTGCGAGCTACTGCCGCACCGCCATCTTGGATCCTAAGTCTGTTTGTTTGCCATGAGATGGCGTCTGTTCACCGCCCAGTTGGTTCTGTGCTGGAGTTCTTGCAGAAACAGTTCGCAAAAGGGTTGGCTCTGTTCACCATGAAAGTCTACGTAGTGACATCAGTGGCAGTTCTAGCTTGAATGTTGCCCTGGGTGAACCACGCCATGACCCAAAGTCTACACCATTAATTAGTTTCAGATTTGAAAAGCCTTTCTATGCTTCAGCTACCATCACTGGAAAAATAAGAAATTTTCTCAGAGCAGTCCACAAATTTGGATACATTTCTGAGAGCATTATACATGTATAAATATTACTCTAAATGCTTTTATTGCACAATTAAATACACATGTCATTGTGCCCAATTTATCAAACTCTCAGAACTAAGAACCATACAACTCCTTTGCTAATTGTAGCAATAAAATACATACAACATCTATAAGGACATGTCTTTTAAATTAGCCTTTTAAGCTGCATTGGAGACACCCCTTACTAAACTCAGTTCAGGACCTATTCAGTACAATTACAGAAAACCTTTATTACATCGCTTCAATTAATGGTAACAAAATTAGTAAGTGCTATTTTAACTACAATCCAACTAGACTAGTTTCGCTGTAATTGTTTTGTTCCTACACACATTATGATAAACTACATACTATACATTTTTATTTTATGCAGCTAAAATAAATATTATTGCTCTATGCGTAAAAGTATAGCAGGCAACATATCATAACCTAAGTGATATACAGTATTAGCCTGTTTCATTAAATGCATTAGCCTTTACTATCCTCATAACAAGAGATGCTGAATGCACACCTTTATCTTATGCATGTTTTCCCCTTCTTCTTTCCTCTTTTTTCTGAATTGGGCTCCTGAGAGTTTTTTATTATTATTATTTAAATATGGATTCAGCTCTCCTTACTGGCATGAGGTCACTCTAGTTCTTGTCAGTTCTCCCACTGGAAACCCTGAAGGCTCATCACCCAAAAGTGCTTTTATCTGACTAAAAAACTTGAATTGCAAGTAGTCTAAATAAGTCATCTACATAAGGCTTTTGACATAAATGACAGGCATGTCATCATAAATATCTCACTACTATCAATATAAAGTTCAGTTTAATTCATGACAATGTAATAAGAATTTAATAGGCCTATTAGCTTAAATAATAAAATTCACAGTGTACATAACTGTATTTAGTTATAATTTAGTTTCAAATTTAGACGTCAGCAGATGTTGAATTAATGTTCATACATGTCTATTTAAGTTTGTGTCGGTTGTCATGGAGGTATTATGTAGGCATCTTATGAGCACTGCTTATAAGTAAAATGTTATCTGTTTGTGCTTTTTTAACTTCCTTTAGTTTTCCATTGATTTGGGAAACCGTGAACACTGGAGCTGTGAAATGTGTTCGATGCTGATGAGTTTTAAACAAAATCATCACATCAGATTTTGGTTCTGCTTGGGACACTTTTCTGGGAGATGAAAAAAGTTTCATCTAACAGAACCCATTCACATGAACAGAGAGATCAGAGAGAGGTCAGAAGGCAATAATGTTTTCTGGGATTTATACAACTGTTTTGTCCTGAGTGTGCCCTGCAATCAAGATCTCAAATCCCAGTGTGGAGATAAAAGATAAGCCATCCTTGTAAGCACCCAGGAAATACAAGGTTTTACTGGCAACAAAGGAAATGCACAGATGCGTTTAGATAAATGTGATTAAATGTATGGCATAGGCTTCAGTAAAATCCAGCCAGGAGCAGTTAAAAGAAAGTTGTTGAGTTGGCACTAAAGTGCTTGATACCACACATGCGAATCTGCACTGCTGAACCTGCAGAAACACCTAAACAGAGGTGGAAAGTGATGAAGAACAAATACTTTGTTACTGTACTTAAGTAGATGTTTCTGGTATCAGTACTTTACTTCACTATTTATTTTTTGGACAACTTTTTACTTTCACTCATTACATTTTTTACACAAATATCTGTAATACATCTTTCTACTTCTTACATTGTCATTTTCAATCTTCCACTGGTGTATCATTTCCTGGCTCTCAGACACCACAGACGTAGACTACTTTACAAAGCTAACATCGAGCAAGGGAGAAGACAACAAGAAATATGGGGCTAATGTGGATGAGACAGAGGGAGTCACTGATGTAAACATGACAGAGAACAGAGACATACCCGATGACCCGATCATCATCACCTTTTCTCTGCTTGTGTTCTATATAGTGTATGTTTAGCTTGGATATATTCATTAGATAACAAAATACAAAAATATTTTGTATCAATATATTAATATGATGTGAGGTCCAGTTAACAGTGTGACACTAAAACTACTTTTTAGTTAAGTTACTTTAACTTGAGTAAAAAAGTGTAGTCAGAACTTAAACCTCACCAGCGTCTTTTAATACATGAGTTTCTGTACCTCTACTTGATTGAAGGATGTGTGTACTTTTGCCACCTCTGCACCTCACACATAACAGCTACAATGCAATTTGCACGCATTAATGTGCCTCATTCTTTTCAAGCATATATATACAGCGAGGAAAATAAGTATTTGAACACCCTGCTATTTTGCAAGTTCTCCCACTTAGAAATCATGGAGGGGTCTGAAATTGTTATCGTAGGTGCATGTCCACTGTGAGAGACATAATCTACAAAAAAAAATCCAGAAATCACAATATATGATTTTAAACTATTTATTTGTATGATACAGCTGCAAATAAGTATTTGAACACCTGTCTATCAGCTATAATTCTGACCCTCAAAGACCTGTTAGTCTGCCTTTAAAATGTCCACCTCCACTACATTTATTATCCTAAATTAGATGCACCTATTTGAGGTTGTTAGCTGCATAAAGACACCTGTCCACCCCATACAATCAGTAAGAATCCAACTACTAACATGGCCAAGACCAAAGAGCTGTCCAAAGACACTAGAGACAAAATTGTACACCTCCACAAGGCTGGAAAGGGCTACGGGGAAATTGCCAAGCAGCTTGGTGAAAAAAGGTCCACTGTTGGAGCAATCATTAGAAAATGGAAGAAGCTAAACATGACTGTCAATCTCCCTCAGACTGGGGCTCCATGCAAGATCTCACCTCGTGGGGTCTAAATGATCCTAAGGATGGTGAGAAATCAGCCCAGAACTACACAAGAGGAGCTGGTCAATGACCTGAAAAGAGCCGGGACCACCGTTTCCAAGGTTACTGTTGGTAATACATTAAGACGTCATGGTTTGAAATCATGCATGGCACGGAAGGTTCCTCTGCTTAAACCAGCACATGACCATTTGCCAATGACCATTTGGATGATCCAGAGGAGTCATGGGAGAAAGTCATGTGGTCAGATGAGACCAAAATAGAACTTTTGGGTCATAATTCCACTTAACGTGTTTGGAGGAAGAAGAATGATGAGTACCATCCCAAGAACATCATCCCTACTGTGAAGCATGGGGGTGGTAGCATCATGCTTTGGGGGTGTTTTTCTGCACATTGGACAGGACGACTGCACTGTATTAAGGAGAGGATGACCGGGGCCAGGTATTGCGAGATTTTGGGGAACAACCTCCTTCCCTCAGTTAGAGCATTGAAGATGGGTCGAGGCTGGGTCTTCCAACATGACAATGACCCGAAGCACACAGCCAGGATAACCAAGGAGTGGCTCTGTAAGAAGCATATCAAGGTTCTGGCATGGCCTAGCCAGTCTCCAGACCTAAACCCAATAGAGAATCTTTGGAGGGAGCTCAAACTCCGTGTTTCTCAGTGACAGGCCAGAAACCTGACTGATCTAGAGAAGATCTGTGTGGAGGAGTGGGCCAAAATCCCTCCTGCAGTGTGTGCAAACCTGGTGAAAAAGTACAGGAAAGGTTTGACCTCTGTTATTGCAAACAAAGGCTACTGTACCAAATATTAACATTGACTTTCTCAGGTGTTTAAATACTTATTTGCAGCTGTATCATACAAATAAATAGTTAAAAAATCATACATTGTGATTTCTGGATTAATTTTTTTAGATTATATCTCTCACAGTGGACATGCACCTACGATGACAATTTCAGACCCCTCCATGATTTCTAAGTGGGAGAACTTGCAAAATAGCAGGGTGTTCAAATACTTATTTTCCTCACTGTATATATTATTCATAGGTATACTATATCAAGTGTTTCTTACTGTACATAATATTTTCATTTATACTCTGATTACATTTCTATATTTTAAATAATACAGTGTACAGGGAATTATCCCTGCCTTTCCCATTTACAGTAGATTCTCCATCACACTGCCCACTTGTCATTAATATTCATAAAGTGAACTTCCAATGTTCATTTATATTTATTAGATTGCTAAAAGCTGTCTCTATGGAAAGAGAAGCATTTCTTAGGAATCAGTCTAACATAACCTGTAATTGTTTCAAATATAAGCAAGAATTTGTTGATATTTTATTATATATTATGAAACAATTATGTCCATAATTTGTTTAATTTGTGCTGCCATGAGAAAGGTTAGTATAAAGAATGTAGGACAATGAGTCATGATCATTGGAAGACAATAAATATTTATGTGTATTTCTTTTATATATGTAACATATTTACATAATTATAAAGTTCTGTTTAATTTTCATATATTGAAGTCATAAATCTGAGCTTAGTTTCTGTGTGTTTCATGATATTCCTGGTGTCATATTTAAGCATTGCTATCTAATTTTGACTTTTGTTTTTTTTTTACTTTGTTTTTGTAAATGGTTATTATATTTTGACCTCATTTATATAAAGATTTTGTAAATTAGCACTCGGGTCACAAAGTGGAATTAATCACAGTGCTATAGTTCTATTAAAGGCTCCTCTACTGACCAGACCAACCTTTTTCCTGTCCTCACAAACCTTGAAACAGGAGGTAATTCAAACCAGCTTTCAGCACAGAGAGCAGATAGCTTTTACATAATATAAACAGAACCATAGTTTGGTTGAAACAAGCATCAGACCACCAACTGGACCAGAGATCAGTTATCTGGACTGCTTTTAGGCTTTAAAACAGCTTTAACTGTTTAGCAAAAATATCAAAATCTTGGGGCAAAAGTCCCGATAACTTAAGAAAAACACAAGTGTGAAAATGACCTTATATCTTTAATCCTACTGTCTGGTCTCACTTCATTACACATACTGTAGTAAAGAGCAAAATCCTAACCTATACTAAATATCATAACATTTTGAATCCCACTTATGAAGTAAAATAATCTTATTAGATACTTTTTATGGAACCCTTACATATCATAGAGGCCTAGTTTTGTGGAAGTCTTCGTTTTCTTCTGTCTTTAAATCAATTCTCTTTTCTTTAATTCTTCCTATGGTTGTTTGTCTAATTTTGCTCCATCACTGCCTTCAGCACAATGTTCATCACAATGCACAAGATCTGGCCTAGGCTTATGTTGCTGTAAATCATCCACCTGTTATGGATAAACTTGCTGGATGAGACAAAGCATACTGTGTGCATAAGTGGTACTTTACAGCAACTAAACATGCTAATCAGTGACAGACCACAGGAATTGTGCATTGAGAGTGTAACAATCTCACAGGAAATGAGCTGACTGTAAAAACGTGTGGGAACGCAAACGTCTGTAAAGCTTTTCTATTCAAGTTTTGTTGTAATAATCCGTACTCTGTGCTTGCGCTAATTTACAAAATCAACTGCCTAAATACCTGCACAGTTTCAAAACTGCTTGCAACCTAAGTATATTTAACACAATATCTCTATATGTATTCAGATTTTAAAGTGCCATTTTTTGTTGTTGTTTTGTTTAATATTAGTTTAATATTTAGATATTTTTTAATAAAAAAAATAAACCCTACCACTGTGCCTGGAAACTATGGAAATCCCAGCACTGTCAGCATGTCCTGTGAATTGCCAGTTCATGGAGTGACACTAACATTTCCTCAATCTCAGCTACTCAAAATCATCCATTAAAGTCCATAGTTGTTTTTAAAGAGAGATGTGCAAGGATGTTTTTTGTAAATTCTGCTCATTAAGTTATATATTTTAATGGATTAAGTTGGTTCAAGTTCCCAAAACAGATAAACCAGAAGCCTATTTAAAATCCCTGACCAGGCAGTTACTAAGGATGAATCAATAAACACATGCAACCTTGCAGCAGATCAGGTTTATTTTAATGAATAGGTTTTTTTTTATTGTACTGTCATCTTTTTTATTTTATTGTTGTGTAATAATAATAATAATAATAATAATAATAATAATAATAATAATAATAATAATAATAATAATAATAATTATGTGTATGAAAGCTTTTCAAAATAAAGGAAATTAAATATTTTTCTCAGAACACATTTCTGTTATTAAAAAAAAAAAAAAAGTTCAGTTATATCCCTGAAAAAGAGACTCCAAGCTGGAAACCTACTTATGCTGGGCTACAGACACTACTCTGTTGAAATGAGATCATTCCCCCTTATGTTGCTGCAAGGTAAAATTCACTTTAGTGCCAATAGGTATGCTGCTCATAGAGTGAATCCTCCTTTCAGTAATTGAATTGATCCAATTAAACCTCCCTGATAGGAGTTTATCTCCTGGGCAGTAACAAGCACACGAAACACATTCAGTTTGAAACACAATAGAAGAAAGGGCTGGATTTCTTACACTCAGTCACAGTACCTGAGATTAAAAATGAAAAGCTAGATAGGACTTTTGAAAATAGAGATCTCTGGTTTTTTAACTTTCTGACTGTCTGCTTTATGGTATGAATCCGGTCCAAAAGGAATGCATAATGTTTTTCAGTGTCTCTTCTGCTCATTTATTAATGTCAATATTACTATAATTCAAGCCTTGCTGACCCAGTTTAGCTGCTCAGTCAGAGAAGTTTATCCATGATAGTGTGTATCAGTCCCTTCAAATGCCCCATCCTGGTTTTCATTTCAGTTGAAGATTGCTTTGATGGTTCCCTGCTGCGGGTGGCAGCAGTAAGCTGATGCTCAATATCTCACTGTGCATCTTGTCATAGTCATCTCTCTCACCGTCTCGAATCTGCCATCACATCTTTGATCTCTTTACCATTTTCAACCCACATGTCTGCCACATATGAAGACAAAGCAGCACATCTATCACATACTTAGGTGTTAATATCACATTTAGACTGTTTTCTCAAACTTCTCAAACTGTTTTCTCAAATGACACTTATTGGTGTGCAGGAAGAAATTTAGAATAGAGCCTGAAGGTATTATGGGCCCCATGTAGGTATTATCTGCCTATGGAAAAACATTACCTCATGCTTATATACAATCTGTGTATGAAGGAAAAAAAAAAAAAAAAAAAAAAGACACGTAATTTACCATAAACCTTCATTGTTTTGTTGAAACAGGGCAGGTACAATGGCAGTTGTACAATTTCTTAAGAATGCATAATAATTGCACATATTTACACACACAAATGCACACACACACACACATAAATATTAACACATGCATATACCACTTTTGGCAATTTAGAACCACCTTACCACCTATTGGACTATTTCCTGGAGGTGGGAAGAAACCAGAGAACTCCTAGGAAACCCATGACCCTGTGACAACTTGCAAATAATCAGAATTCACACACCAACAACTTCCCAAGCTCAGGATCAAACTGGGCGAAAGGAGCTGTGAACTGCTTAATTACTGAACATATTTAAACCCAAACATCACACACTGAAGTGTTGTGTCAGGGTCTGGACATTTTTTTGGGGTTGTTTTTGCTTTGGCCACCAGGTGCCACTACTGGGCCCTTAACCCCCTACTCCCTTTTCCCCTACTCCCTAGCCCCTAACTGCTTAATGTCTCCCACCTGCTCTTTGTTAGTGTTGTGTATTTAAGTTACCCCTTTTGCGTTGGTCTTTGTTGGTTCCTTATATTTGTCTTCACTTTTGTTGTGGTACAGTCGTCATTATATTTGTCATTATTTTTGTCATGGTATACTAGTCTTTATTTTTTTACTAGTCTTTTTTTTCATATACATCTTTATATTTTTTTATATTTTATATAGTTTATACTCTTTTTTTTTTTTTTTTTTTTTTTTTTTTTTTTTTTTTTTTTACTGCCTTCTTTTTCTTGATTTATTTCTCTCCCCATCCTATTCCCTCTTGCTGGACCATCGTAAAAAGCATTTCACTGCATGTCGTATTCCGTATGTATGTGTATGAGACAAATAAAATGTTATTTAATTTGTCCTGGTATTTGTCTGTCTTTATATTTGCATTTGAATCTGGTTATGTGTGGGTTTGTTGTTCTGTTTGGTGGGTGTCTTTCTATTTTCTTTGATTTCTTTGTTTGCTGTTTTTCGAGTCTTCTCTAGTCTCTTGTCTTCCTGAGTCTCCTGGCTTCTTCTGTCTGCTCTAGTCTCCTGTCTTCTCTAGTTTTCCCTAGTCTCCTGGATTATTCAGTCTTCTCTAGTCTAGTCTTCTCTAGTCTCCTGGCTTTTCCTGAGTTTTCCCAAGCCTCCAGTCTTCTCGAGTCCTGGTACCTCCTGTCTTCCCGAGTTTCTTCATCCTGTTTTGTCATTACTTATTTGTATTAGTCTTGTCATTATTTTGTTTTGTTAAACCCACTCTACCGGTGTTAAATTTTTTTGGTTTACTTTTCGAGTGTGTCTCTGCAGTTGGGTTCTAATGACTACCCATGGCAGACTGCTAGAGTGTCTGCCACTCGCTCTATTAACCCAGGTTCAAGACCTGCTCCCAAACCTGACAGTATTTCTGAATTTTGTTTTGCTCCTGCACCAAAGTCCGCCATTCCCCGGCTCTCAACCCCTGCCTCAACAGGGTGTCTGCTGCTTCGTTCAACCGACCCGGGATGTGAGCTGCTCTCAATGAGAGGAACTTTCCCTGGGCCCACAGAAGGATCTGGTGCGTTGGCCTGTACAGGGGGCGCGAGCGCAGACCTCCTTCATGGTTGATGTAAGAAACCACTGAGGTGTTGTCCGTACGGATTAACACGTAGTGATGTTTGAGGTCAGGGAAAAAATGCGCTAGAAGCATGTCCAGCATCTCTAGGCAAAGTAGATGGGGCCCTTCCCATAGACCTTGGCCAAAGCGACCACCCATGGCCGCTCCCCACCCCGCGAGGGACACATTCATCGTTAGCATTACGCGACGACTGGTAACTCCCAACACAGGGCCCTGAGACAGGAACCCGGGATCTCTTCAAACATCTAAGTCATGTAGGCCATAAAGACGGCCACAATGCGGGCAGGGGAAAGCTGTGCACGCAAAGTAGTTGAATCCCATATGCCGGCGAGATACGTGGTTTTATGTGATGGAAAAAGCACACTCCTCCAGGCGTTCAGTTGAAACCCCAAGACCTTCAAGTGAGCGAGAACGACATCTTGACGCCGGACCCCTAACTGCTCTGATCTAGCTAATATCAACCAAAGGCCAAAATAGTAGAAGATGCGGATGCCCTCAGGGAGACCAGAGCCACATCGACACATTTTGTGAAGGTGTGGGGTGAAAGGGCAAGGCCAAATGGAAGAACCTGATACTGGTAAGCTTCGGCCCCAAAAGCGAAGTTGAAAGTACGCATCCTTTAGATCTACCGTGACAAACTAGTCCTCGGATCTGATTTAAGACATGATCTGCTTGAGGGTCAGCATCTTAAAGTCTCACAAGTGAGCGGTTCAGCTGACGTAGATCCAAAATAGGACACAACCCACCGTCCTTTCTGGGAGCTATAAAATACCAGCTTTCCAGGCTGCCAGGAAGTCTCTTAGGGGTATTAGTCTCTCGAGACTGACCTTTGGTGTGCCTAGAGCCGGGGCAGTGCCCTGAAGCAACTCTAGGAGGCGACAAGTTCCCCTGGACCACTACAAGCCCGGGTGGAGACCGAGGAGGATGCTTGCTGGAGCTGGCCATGCCATGAAGCACATTCAGTGGCAGGGTTAATGAACCAGGTTCATGAGGGGGCAGGGCAGGCATCATGGCCAGATCCACAGAACGTCCTATGTCAGGACTTTTTTGCCATAGTCCCCTTATTAAAGATGACAGTCCTCAGATCTGTCACTTCATGGGGCTTCGGCACAGAGTGTGAGTGCGAGACGCAACGCTCCGTTTCTGTACCTCCCGATAGGAGGTGGTTGGTTGGGGTTGGGGCTGCGCCCCATGAGAGAGCCATGGGAGGTACTGTTTTAACACTGCTGCCTGTTTCTTACTCCTGAAGGAGTAAGTGGGGAGTCCAGAAGCATGTCCCTGTCGGATATTTCTGAGAAATTGAGACAAAGGTGCCTCTTTGACGAGACAAGGGCAGGCTTGGACCTGCCAATGGCCCTAGCGGCCTCTTTAGTGGCTCTGAGGGCCAGGTCCGCCTTCTGGCGGAGCTCGTGAACTGGTTGCCCGGGGCACCTCCCACATCCAGTTAATGCAGAAGTTCAGCCTGATACGCCTTACAGGGCCGCCATGGTGTGCAGGGACGCAGCTGCTTGACCTGCCAAGGTGTAAGCCTTACCCACGAACGCAGACGTATTACACAGGTTTTTTTGTGTGTAATGTCGGGGTCTTGAAGCAGGCGGTAATCCCGGGAAAAAGATAACTTACAAGCGTCTCTTCAACCCGCTGCATCACTCCATACCCGTGTACTTTCCGCCCCATGAAGTGTGACTACAGCATGACCATGACACCTTAGTTTGCAGGTCTGTATAGAAAAGGAGACCCCGCCATGAAGGTTGCGACCTGTTATCAGAGAGCGCTTCTCCAGCCTACTGGACGGAAGGACTTTCTGTTTATGAGCCGGCCAAGTTATGTAGCTTGGCTAGGGCGCAGGTCACAACCCCCCTGAAAATTCTTACTGGCTTATTATTATAATTATTATTATAATAATTATTTTTTTTTTTATTATTATTTTTTTTTTTATTTATTACTTTTTTTTTACCACGAGGAGTGAGAGCACCCACTCGAGGAGTGCTCTCCCGGAGTGGAGCGATCGCATAGAAATACGAGCAGAATGAGCGCAGCACAATGAGCATCGCGCAATAGAAACTGGATAAGCAATTTAATCAACATAGTGCGTTTTCCAGAATATATATGTGAAAATGTATGATCTGTTATTACATATATAATTATTTTTAATTTTTTTGCCATTCGGTTCTGTTTTTTAAATCTAAAGCAAAGATGATTTTTTGAAAAGCTCAATAAAGAAATTGGTTTACAGCCAAGCTTTGTAGATGCACAAACAACACACACATTATACAGTAAATGTGTGAAGTTTATGAAGTCAAATGCAATCAAGCTAATAAATTCATATTAAAACTTAAAGTGAGAACCATGACATCATGTAAGGTAATAGATTACATTAAAAAAAATTTTTCAGAAACATAATCTATTATTACTCTATATTTTATTAAATATCAGTTTTCAAACTTTTAGCAGTAAAAAACACTGAGAGGGGCAATTAGTTTTTTTCATCAAGGTTTTAGTTAAGGATCCAAGTGATTTGTTTTTATACCAGGAAATGATGCAATCATGCAGGCTTCTTCATGCTTATAGTATATTTATAATTAAAAATATAAAAATTTAATGTGAACTTGATAATACAGAAAAAAGATGGAAAAAAAAACAGTTATAGTGAGATTGATTAAAGGTACAGACTATGTTTTGCTCAGATCCATACCACTGCATCTGTGTGTTAGTCGGCCGAGATCTCCACTCTGTTACTGTTGCTTCAACTATGCAAAGTCCTTTTCCAAGATAAAGTTTGGCACAGTCCATTAAGATGGCCAGTTATGGGGTGTAGAGCATTTATTGTGCGCTATGAAGCAAATCAGTAAAGTAAGCTTCATTCCTCATATCTGAGGTAAGATGATTCCAGTAAAAAGTACAATGTGGACATAGCTGAACTGAGCTTCTGACTTCCATGAAGAAAACAGACAATCTTTCAAGCTAAAAAAACTATTAAACTAATACAAATGGATTAAATGACAACCTAAGTTATCAGTTGACAGTGTATTTAAGTACAACAGCAGTCAATAAACAATTACATTAGAAGGAAATAGTAAGTGCCAAGACTCTTGGTCACCTTGGCATATAAGCATATGTTCCCTTTTATAGTATTCACAACGACAGTCTGTAAAAATCTGTGAGAGGACTATCATTAGTGAAAAAAGAGTCAGTCCTCTAACTCTTCCACTATAGTCCAAAGCAATCAAGTTTTTCAATCAATTTTAAATTATTTACAATAATGAAGTGAAGGATTTCAAAGCCAGATCATCAACAGGGTGTTTGTAAAATATGAAGTAGTACATTTCTTCACTTATGTTTAATTTCTTTTTATTTATTATTTGGTCTGTTTGATAGAATGTTTTGTTTATAGAAAGTTTTGTTTAAACATGTACATTTCTACATTACCAAAGTCATAGTTCATACAAAAAGGGTATTACAGTGACTTTTAAAAGTTTGTAAAACAATTAATCTTTTATTGCTTTTACTAAACACACGCATGTTTCTTTTGCTTATATGCAACAAACTAAGTAATTTACCAGTATTCATTTTCAGCAAACTGTCACCTTAGACAATAACAGTAGGTTTTGGATAAAATGAATATAGTTATGTAATGTCATGTGCAGCATTAATTGGCTGACCTCCTGTTCATCAATTCATAATTTGTATTATGATTGAGATCATTTCAAATTGGATAATCAGGCAGCTTTTAAAGCAGATCATTGCACTGCTGCCATGTTGGCTGCACTTCTGGGCAATTTGCAGCACTAGCAAAACACGGCTAAAGCCTAACAGCTCATCTAAAACATATATACATAGCTGTAATGAAAAATCTCTGTTGCAGATGCTGAGTGAATTGGCCTTAGTACTGTAGCACTGTCAGACACCAATCATCAGGTCAGTCAGCAAATGTGTATATTGATGACACAAGCAGGCCTAATCAATGATGATTGAAGCTCGCTCCTCATGACACAAAAAACACAAAACACTCATTTTGTAGCCCAGGGACCAAAAAAAGCAATGCTCTTTTGTCTGCAAAAAGATTTCTAAGCATTCCAGCCAAATGAACAGCCTGCTTAATGGACCGTGCACACATTATCATCTCACTGGATAATTATTACTAGATTTATCATTCACTGGCCACTCATTATGGATCTGCATCCGATTCATGACTTTAAAAAGGCATATGAGCACATAATATCCTGACACATAAGGCACTATTAGAGTAAATTAATTTGATGCAAAGCTGCAAAGAAAATCATGCAATTCAATTAATTTTTATTTTTATAGTGCTTTTAACAATTGACATTGTCTCTCAATAAAATATTAGCAAACAAATAAATAAATAAACATTTCTCTTGAAACTGCTTATGTAATGCAGTTTTCTAGCTAAATGAAACTATTAGTACCAAGAAAACATTGAAACAATCCCATTTTAGTACAGTAGAATTCGAAATTAGAGATAAAGCTCTGTGTCATTGCCATTCTTTTCCTTTTATTTCCCCTCTTCTCATATATGGTATGGTGTGCCAAATCGACTGGCGCATAGTCTCTTGTTTGGGCATTTTTGGCTTATAGTGTATGATACATATTATAGCGTGATTGTGCTTGAACCCCATATCAAGACAGCGGTACCATGTCTAAAATAAATCATGGTAGATGTTTTTTCATTAATGCTTTGTAATGATAGTTTCATGTGCAGTTGCATTATGTTGCATAATGAGACTGAATTATGGACAATGCTCTCATGAGTCACTGTAAAAGAATCAAACAGCACTGTAAAATGTTGACACTGTACTGCATACGTATTAGTTAACAAATGTTTTTGTTTCATGCTTTATGATAAAACATTTTAACATAGATTAATTTGTGACAGACAAATTGTTAGGCTCACTTTAAATTCATTAGAACTTCACAATATGCTATTCCACAAAAAGTCAAATACCACCTCATAGATTTGACAAGCAGCTTTATATTAAATGTCCACAATTGTTTTATACAAGAATTATGTCATACTTATGAAAGAAAGAGCTGCCAAAATATCTTATGATAGTTTAAAAAATGTTTACTATTAGAATTTTATAAAGAAACAAGTTTGCTGACGAAACTGTTGTGGTCGGCTTGATCTCCAACGACGAGACGGCCTATCTACAGGAGATTAAAAACCTGGAGAGATAGTGAAAAAAAAACAATCTTATTCTGAACATCAGCAAGACTAAGGAGTTGATACTGGACTTCAGCACAAAGCAGGAGCGGCCATAACAACTGCTAAATATCAATGGGACCCCAGTGGATATAGTGGACAGGTACTGGTACCTTGGTGTTTACATCACACAGGACCTGTCTTGGTCCTGTCACATCAACACCCTGGTGAAGAACGCAGCGTCTGTACCATCTGAGGCCTCTAAGGTACTTTAAATTACCCTCTCAGATGCTAGCCTTTCTACACCTGCACCACTGAGAGTGTCCTTGCAGGGAGCATCACTTCCTGGTTCGGAAACAGCACCATGCAGGACAGGTGAGCCCTTCAGAGGGTAGTGCAATCAGCTGAACGTATCATCGGTACCGAGCTCACTGACCTGCAGGACATCTACAGCAAGCAGTGCCGGACCAGGGCCAGAAAGATTTAGATGGACCTCAGCCATCCCAACAATGGACTTTTTTCTCTGTTAAATTCAGGGAAGCACTTCTGTACTTTTGTCAATATCTGACATACATATTTATCCAACCTTTTCATACTTTTTAGACAGATTATATTTTAATATACCTTTATATTTTATTTAATTTATTTTTTACGTTACTTTACTCTTATTATTTTTATCTTTATATTGTATTTATATCTTTTTTAGGTTTACAAGTTGGACAGTCATAAAAAGCATTTCACTTGATGTCATACTTTGTATGAATGTGTATGTGACAAATAAAATTTTAAATTGATTTTTTACTTGAATTTGAATATATCATCACATCTGTCATAAAGAATACACTTACAATTAATTAGCAAGAGAAATAGGATGTAGGCAGATATCGGTAATTACAACACAGCATGCTTGTATTGCAGTAAATACTGACATGACTCATGGCAACATATGACATCTTCAATAATGTTTCCATTTAGTTTATGTAAGGTATCATTATTAAGCTATTATTTCAATTTAATGGTATAAAAAAAGACAAAGTATACGAAAATGTAAAGAAATTAAGCGATTCACACACAGAAACTCAAATACACAAATGCCCAAATATACTGATATTTGTGCATTTTGTGTATTTGAGTTTCTGTGTGTGAATCTGTGGCTATTTATATCAGGTTTAGTAGCTACAGGCAACAACCACCATCTGTATTAAGCACAGTGAGATGCTGGCATCAGCCAGCACAACCAGCAAGAGGGGGAAGGAAATACACACCAAATATCAGCACACAGAATCACTGTATTAGGATTAATGAGAAACAAAGCTAACTGTGACTATTAGATTACGAATCGATATAAATCACATCAGTGATTCATCAGACTGCAAAAACTTTCACAACAAATTAATTACCTAGATGTTAGTTACAAATGTGCAGGAAGAGCGTGCACAGAGGCATACAGTGCTAGCAGATCAACAATACATTTTAACAGCATTACAGTATCACAGTAATAGCTTGTTTACTCAATTATAGCAAAAGAATCCTGCAATGCAAAAGCTGCAGAGTCGCAATTCGTCTACAGCTAGACCGTTCGCTTTACGCATGGGCTATTTATACAGTGCCAGCTATTAATAGCACTGTCCCTCGCGCAGACACTGCTGAGCTCTCCTACTGCAGGCGCACACACACACACACACACACACACACTCTGCTGCAGTATTCTCTATTCAAAGAAACAAAGAAAATAAAACAGAGTAACAGAGTAAAAAACTGGGAAAATAAGAAACATAGATTATGCAAAAAAGTAGTGTTTTGACTACTAAATAATGCTGTTTCTGTTTGACTAGTACCTCATCAGCATTTCTTTATTTCTTTTTGCCTCTCGAAGAATCCATGAAATAGATCAGGTTTCCCACTGACACCATGTAATTACCCAGAGGATTATCCCTGCCTTCTCTTTGCCTTTCTGAGCATCTTGCTTAAGGCTAGCTACACTTCGCCATGCCCTTGATCTTCCCCCTGAGAGAATGAATTTACCTCCACTTGTAAGTGCAACCGCATCTCTTTTGAGCAAGAGCTGTTGCCTAGGACCTGCTTGCAGCGTGAACAAACAGTCAAACACTCAGAATACCAAGAGAAGAAGCAAGAGCCAACACTCACACATGATCTAACTGCCACATTAGAATGTCAGGTCTGTAGTCCAACAGAGAGAGACGAAACACAGAACATGAATATCGGAAAACATCATTCATCAGGCCTATGTAATAAAAATATATTTATTAAAAATAATAAACTATACAGTGTTTTATTATTTTACAGGACGGCATGATTTTGACTTCCTATTTTTTTTAATAGCATTAGACCTGTTGTATGGACATATCCACTACCAACATCCTCATAGTAACCGAGCTAGGACACTGTTGCTAGGTTATATTAAACACCATTGCCTCATGCCAGTAAAGCAAGTTGTGCTCAGTGTTGGGGTAGTCAGCGTTACAGATGCTTAAATTAGAAAATATGTAAGTACATCAGAACATATAGTTAAAAAAAAAAGTATTAACCACATTAACACACACATCCTGTTCAGAGTCACAGAGGATACAGAAAACAATAGGCTTGAGGCAGGAATGGCACCACACACACACACACACACACACACACACATTAACTGTCTCATTCAACAGGGTTTTGTTTTACATAGCAAATCTACCTACTGGTATCTTTTGGAGGTACCAACGTTGAGTGTGAACCACGTGTGTAATCTGTCTAAAGGAAGGGCATGACGTCGCTGGCATGGTGATGTCATTACCAGGAAGCTGCAAGCCCAATTGCAGTGGAGATGGCGCTAGTTCCGAAGAGGGAAGGAACCGCTTGCAGGGATGCATAGAGTGTGGCAGCGAGACACAGTGTAACCAGGGTTACATACATAACCTAGAGATGTTCCCCTTTAGGAACTAGAGCTGCATCAACAACGCTTTGGGTCTTATTTCGGTCTCGTCGAATTACAACAATGCCAGACTGACAAATCCCTTCCTAGTGTGGCTGGGCACAGCTCGGTAGAAGGTCTGAGGAGCCAGGAGTGGCACTAAGGTCAAGGCTGTAAGACCTGACAAAGGTCAGAGGGGTGGACCAGCCCACAGCATTGCAAATGTCTTGGAGAGAAACCACAAAGGAAAAGGCCTTAGAGGCCATCACAGTCCAAAGTGAGCTCTGACCCCAAAAGGAGCGGGGAGACCAGAGGACTCATAAGATAAGACTCATAAGAAGAGGAGATAACATCCACAATCCATCTGTTGAGGGTTTGCTTGTACATCGGAAGACTCTTCTTATACAGACCATAGCAGATTGAGCTTCCCCTGTTCGGGGGGAAAAGGGCCTGAAGGTCCCCAAAACTCTTTAGAGATGGGATGGGGTTTAGAAGAACAGTCTAAACTGCAAGAAACTCAAGGGCGCCTCATGCAAAGGCTCAAAGGAAGGCTTGGACAGGACCTCCAGAACTACAGCCAGATCCCACAAATGCAATCTAGGTTGCAACTGAGGCCTCAGCCTTCGGGTACCAGGGGCTAAAAGTGTAAGGTGAGAATGGAAGAACCCAGTATTGGTAAGCTTCACCCTGAAAGCAAACCTCAGGAATAAATAAAATATTAAATTCCCCCCTGTGTGGAAATGTTTGTGTGTATTTGCATACATGGCCCCCTGCAATAGACTGTTGTCCCATACAAGGTGTATTCAACCAGAACCTGGCCAGGATAAAGTATTAAAAACAAAAATATATAGGAATGAAAGAAGGAAGCAAGAATGAAAAAGAGGAAAGAAAAAATAATCTGAATAGTTTCTATTTAATTATTTACATTAAAGTTGACAAGATGAGCTCTAGTTACAGCACAAGTCTAGGGTTAGGGCTAGACTGCCTGCAAAATAATAAGATACATTTTCAATTAATGTCAATATAAAGAACAACACAGGAAAATGCTGCATTGTTGCGACATTCCAGACAAGTGTGTAGTTTTTCCCTTTCTTATCTGTTTAAGGAAGGTCCTTTAGGGAAGTTTCAACATTACAAAGAAAATTCTGTACATATAAGACTGGAAGTCCTTTCAAGAGTGAAAAGATAGTGAAGTTTGCGAGGTTAGGCATACTGTACATGTAATTGGAAGCAAGTCAAACAAGCATGCAGATCATTGAGTGAATTATATAATGTTTTACAGTCTAGGAAGGGTTATTTAATTACACTTGTTGTATACATGACTTTGCTAATACTGCAAAAATTAGCATACAAATAATGACCCTCACAAGATAATGTATGTTTTGTATTTTCAAGCCATAAAAGCATATAGCAAGCTTTTGCGTGTTATCTGTCTGCCATCTGGTGGCAAATATTAACAAAACAAAATAAAAAAATCAGCTTTTAATCAGCTAAAATATACTACTAGAAAAAATTCCAAATTAAGATAAAATGGAGGGGCTAAGCAAAAGTTCACCCACTAACTCAACCTCAAGTTTTTTCAAACCTGTATAATTTAGTTCTTTTGAACTACAAAGGAAGATATTTTGAAAGATGTGGGGAACTAAAAAGTTCCCCACACACACCGTACAAAGTCCTGGCACACCGTTGACTTTGGTGGTATTTTTTTCCTACTATGGAAATCAATGGTGGCCCAGAATTACTTGGTACAAACATTTTTCGAAATATTTTACTTTGTGTTCAGCACAACAAAGAAATGTATACAGTTTGGAACTTAAGGGTGAATTAAGTAAGTAAAGGTATCCCTTTAACAGCAGCAAAATAGCATCCATAATTTTAGATTATTTTCATATGTGCATATGTAAATGTAAATTATCTTACAATAAGCAATACATATTTGTAACAGATTCACCACTATAATTTTGACTAAAAGAAAATTAAATGTAATCTTTAGAAAATATTTTTGTGTTTTATATGATTTTAATATTTTACCACTGTAAAAATGCCACAGGAAATGTTATCTCTCTGAATGGCATGCGCCGTTGTGCAAATGTCCCATGTTCCCTGGAAACCCTTTGCTGTAGCAAATATCCTGTTAGGATACCAAGACAGGTTAGATTAAATATAGTTAAAATGTGAAGGTTTTTTTATACATACCCCCATTTTATATACAAACTTTTTATATACATACCCCCAGTTCTCAGATATTTTCTGACAATGCTCTTTCCCGCTAAATGAATTTAAATACGTTATTGTCCTAGCAACAATGTTTCAGTACTGTACAGAAAACGGAAATAAATTGGATCAAAGTTGTATCAAACGCTTCTAGATAATGTTTTAGTGTATTAATCTTTAACAGTGCTGTGGTATTTTAAGCATTGCATTTTATGACTCATAACCACAATACTTATTTTTGAACACATAAAACAGCAATAAAATTCTCAGCTTAGAGCTAGAGGAACTTGCAAAAAAAGTACAGTGATTCCCTTCCTCCAGTTATGGACCGATGATATCATCTGCTTTTTCAAGAATGTTATTCCGCAAATGAAAGAAAAGGCTACATGAAACACCACCATCTTAAATAGCAAAACAAATTTTGATACATTTTATTTGTCATGTGTACGTCACTGCAATAGATCCACCACACTGCTATTGATATTTACTATAAAATACTACATCTAATTCACACTCAACAAAAAAGGACACTGTAAAAGTAATTCTTACCTTAACAAAAATATGGCCTGTTGTCCTAACCCTCCCTTTAAGAATATGCTTTAAGATATGGCTATTGATTGCCACTAAGCCAATTCTCCTCTAAAATAGAAAATAAATGTTGTTTTTTCAAATTTAAGATTAAATTTGAGGTAAAAGTGAACAATTTAATTCATTATGTGTGTTCTGACATAAAATCTGAGGTACACAAGATAATGTTATACTACCATGCTGAACAGGTGAAAGACAGAATCCATGATCTGACCAAGTCACAAGAAATATAAAATAAAAATAAATAATAAAAAGATCAAATTGCATATATTAATACAAAAATAAATATTTATATGTTACACATTTATGAAATGTAATAAAAATCATGTATTTATATGTATTTACCTTTTCAGGAAGTTCCTGGTTTTCCAGAAGGGAATAAAAGCTGCTCATATACAGGGAATATGGTCCAATTTTCCCAATTCTTGTATCAGAACTTAACTTTCCTAAAATAAAAAGGCATAGAACTATATGGGTACAGAAAATAAACTAAGCATTATATTTAAACTCTCTTGATAAGTAAGCTATATGTAATATATCAGTTGTAACTGATACATTGTCAGTTAAAAAAAAGTGTATTACTAAAGCTAAACATTTTTTTTGCATATTCAAACATAATATTTTCAACCATATTTAGTTAAAAACAAAGGGTGTCATTTTTTTCCCTGGAACCTTGCCTAAGGAAGGACTAAGGAAAACATTCAAAATACAGTTCTGGTAAATCCCCAAGGAAAAAAAAAAAAAAAACACAGGAAAAATATAATTTTACATGAATACCATTAATTTTGTTTGTAATCAATTGTTCCTTGTTTAAAAAAAAAAAAAACTGAAAAATCAAAAATAACAGATTTTAATTTATGGAGTACTCCTGCCCTGGTAAATGTGCATATAACAATTAAAAATAACATTAATATGAAGTTGGTTACTACTGACAGGGCTCTTACACCTTTCCCAGTCAATTTCAAGCACTGTATTGCTCTGGGAGCAGCACAGTACACTTAATAATAGTGCAGTAATATAAACATATTGAGTACTGCTGCTCTGAGAGCAGCACATTTACACTAATAATAGAAGCAGTAATATGAGCATATTGAGTACTGCTGCCCTGAGAGCAGCACATTAACACTATAATAGAAGCAGTACTATGATCATATTGAGTACTGCTGCTCTGAGAGCAGCACAAATAAACTAATAAAAGTGCAGTAATATGAGCATATTGAGAACTCCTGTTTTGATAGCAGCACATATACAGTAATAATAGAGGCATTAATATACACATATTGAGTACTGCTGCTCTGAGAGCAGCACATATACACTAATAATAGTGCAGTAATATGAGCATATTGAGTACTGCTGCTCTGAAAGCAGCACATAAATACTAATAATAGTACATTTATATGAACATATTGAGTACTCCTGCTCTGAGAGCAGCGCACATACACTATTAATAGTAGCAGCACTATCGCGGAAGTTTGGCCGACGAAATATTACAGAGATCTGAACCAGTTATTGTCGCTCATATAAGTTTCATAAACAGCGGGCTAACAAGTCAAGTCAAGTCAAGTCAAATCAAGTCAAGTGGCTTTTATTTTCCTAGTCATTTCTACTATACACAGTGGTACAAAGTACACAGTTAAAAACGAGACAACGTTCCTCCAGAACCTTGGTGCTACACTATACAACATAGAGCTACAACACATAACACAAAGCTACATAAAGTGCATTGAGAGCAACCTAGTGCAAACAGTGCAGACGAAAAACAGTACAGACAACAGAACAGACAGACAGACAACACAAAACAACACAAGACAATACACATAACACAAGATAGCGCCAACCAGTAAATCTAATGTATACTCTGAATATACAGTACTGTGCAAAGAAAACTATAAAAACTTTAACCAAGATGTAAACGAACACTATGCAGTGCAAAAACAGCAGTAGCAGCAGTTGAGATGTGCAAAAAAACAGCATTTAAACAGTATAATATGGTTAAGTATAAATAATAAATAAATGGTGGTGGAATGGATTGAGATGAGTAATGAGTGTGTGTTAAGTTCAGGTTGTACAGTTCAGTAACACACAGTTGAGTGTGTGTTTCTGTGTGTGTGTGTGTGTGTGTGTGTGTGTGTGTGTGTGTGTGTGTGTGTGTGTGTGTGTGTGTGTGTGTGTGTGTGTGTGTGTGTGTGTGAGTTCCAGTTTAGTTCTGTGTATTGGGGAGCCTGGTGGCTTGAGGGAAAAAGCTGTTACACAGTCTGGATGTGACGGCCCAAATGCTTCCGAACTGCTTTCCTGATGGCAGAAGGGTGAAGAATGTGTGTGAGGGGTGTGTGGGCTCTTAATGGTCCCGCAGTAGAACATGGTAAGGTTCGGGGGAGGGAGATTAGCTTTCTTTAGCCTTCTCAAGAAGTAGAGACACTGCTGGGCTTTCTTGCTGATGAAGCTGGTGTTGAGTGACCAGGTGAGGTTAGAAGCAGTAGGTTATCCACCAGATGAACACCAAGGAATTTGGTGCTCTTGACAATCTCCACTAAGGATCAATCAATGATCAGTTGAAAATGGCTGCTCTGTGCTCTCCTGAAGTCCACAACCATCTCTTTGGTTTTGTCAAAATTCAGAGACAGGTTGTTGGCTCCACACAGGCTGTTAAATGGTGCTCACCATGGTCGTGTCATTGGCAAACTTGACGATGTGGTTTGAGATGTGCATTGCTACACAGTCGTGAGGCAGCAGAGTGATGCAGGAAAAACCAGTATACAGCATCTTAACCTGCATTTAGACGGATGTTCTGTAACCACTAGTTTAACGGTAAAAGACCTAGGAGTTATTTTAGACAGCAACTTGTCTTTCAAAAATCATACCAACCAAGTCAAAAAAAACAGCCTTCTTTCACCTTAAAAATATTTCTAAGCTAAGAAACATGTTATCTATATCTGATGCAGAGAAGCGTCCATGCGTTCATGACCTCCAGAATAGACTATTGTAATGCATTACTAGGTGGATGTCCTGCATCATTAATAAACAAGCTTCAGTTAGTTCAGAATGCGGCAGCAAGAGTTCTTACAAGGTCAAGAAAATATGATCATATAACCCCAATCTTATCGTCCCTACACTGGCTACCTGTTAAGTTTCAAATCGACTACAAACTACTACTTCTTACTTATAAAGCTTTAAATGGTTTGGCTCCCATGTATCTATCCAGTCTTTAACACGCTACAATCTGTCACGTTCCTTGAGATCTCAAAATTCGGGACTTCTAGTAGTTCCTAGAATAGCAAAGTCCACTAAAGGTGGTAGAGCATTCTCACACTTAGCTCCTAAACTTTGGAATAGTCTTCCTGACAGTGTTCGGGGCTCAGACACACTCTCCCAGTTTAAGTGCAGATTAAAAACTTATCTTTTTAGCAAAGCCTACATATAACATACGTCTCACATCATAACCTTTTGCTCCAGAACATTTGATCACATGCACATTATCAACTTGTGCTGTTAATATCATGAACAGCAGCTATGCTAATTTCTCTTCACTGCTTCTCTTTCTCTCCCCATACCAAGCATCCTGAGGTTTGGCCAGCTCCAGTCACGTCCCACCTCATGAAGTTTATGGACCTCTGAAGAATTATATGCCAAACTCGCAAACATCCCCTACCATCTAGGGACGTACCAGTGCCAATTGGATCCCACTACATGTGTGGAGTTTTGACATTAGACCTCCTGGAGTGTTTAAAGGCTCTGGCATGGAGAAGCTGGTGCTGGATCTGTGATGATCACAAATGTTGCGCGCAGTAGCTCCTAGTTTTATATCCATAAAGACTGTATAAGACTGTAGAAAAAACATTACTCAGTAATGTTACCAAAATAACACCAGTGTTCTGTGGTGTTGAAAATGTATGATCAAACTCTTGATGTCACCCAAATGAGGATGGGTTCTCCTTTTGAGTCTGGTTCCTCTCAAGGTTTCTTCCTGATTACATCTAAGGGAGTTTTTCCTTGCCACAGTGGCCACAACTTGCTCATCAGGGATAAATGCACACCATTCACCTTGACTTCTGTAAAGCTGCTTTGAGACAATGTCTGTTGTGAAAAGCGCTATAGAATTAAATTTGACTTGACTTGACTTGACTTGACTTGACTTGACTTGACTTGGTGCGGTCAGCTGAACGTATCATCCGCACCGAGCTCCCTGACCTGCAGATCTACAGCAAGCAGTGCCAGACCAGGGCCAGAAAGATTGTGAAGTCCAAACTATTTCACTGGTACGTTCAGGGAAGCACTTCCACTCCTTGAAAGCAAACACAGAGAGAATGAGGAGGAGCTTCTTGCCACAGGCCATTCGGAGTTTAAACCAGGAGACATCCAGCAACTGGCACTTGGACTTCTCTTTTCAACTATTATTTACAATTATTTTACTATTATTTGCATTACTTGCACTAGTGGAAAAACTAACATATTTTTTGCATTTGTTAAATGTCAGAATCAAGCGAGGGACAATTTTTATGTATTTTTATTATCACTTTCATCAAAGTCAGAAGTATACATACACTAAGTTTATCGTGCCTTTAAACAAAAAAAAACTCCAGATGATTCCATTCTGAGCTTAAGAAGCCTCTGATAGGTTAATTAATTCCATTTCAGTTAATTGGTGGCACACCTGTGGATGCATATAAAGGCACACCTCAAACACAGAGCCTCTTTCTTTGACATCATGGGAAAATCAAGAGCAACAACAGCAAAAGATCTTGTGAAGATGCTGGCTGAAACTGGTAAGACAGTGTCATTATCCAGAGTAAAACGAATACTGTACCACCATGAGCTGAAAGGTTACTCTGGGAGGAAAAAGCCATTACTTCAAAACCACCATAAAAAAGCCAGACTACAGTTTGCAACTGCACATGAGGGAAAAAATCTTAATTTCTGGAGACATGTCCTGTGGTCTGACGAAACAAAAATTTAACTGTTCGGCCATAATGATAAACGGTATATTTGGAGGTAAAAGGGCGAAGCTTTAAAGACTCAGAACACCATCCCAACTGTCAAGTATGGGGGTGGTAGTATAATGTTGTTGGGCTGCTTTGCTGCAGAAGGGACTGGTGCACTTTACAAAATAGATGGCATCATGAGAAAAGAAAATTATGTGGATATATTAAAGCAACATCTGAAGACATCAGCCAGGAAGTTAAAGCTTGGGCACAAATGGGTCTTTCAAATGGACAATGACCACAAGCATACCTTCAAATTAGTTACAAAGTGGCTTAAGGACAACAAAGTCAAGGTATTGGAGTGGCCATCACAAAGCCCTGATCTAAATCCCATAGAAAATTTGTGGGTGGTACTAAAAAAGGCGAGTGCGAGCAAGAAGGCCTACAAACCTGACCCAGTTACACCAGTTCTGTCAAGAGGAGTGGGCCAAAATTCCAGCAAACTATTGTAGAAAGCTTGTGGAAGGATACCCAAAACATTTGGCCCAAGTGAAACAGTTTCGGGGCAATTCCACCAAATACTAAGGAAATGTATGTATACTTCTGACTTTGATGGAAGTGATAATAAAAATAAATAAAAATTCTCCCTCGCTCGATTCTGACATTTACAAATGCAAAAAAATTGTTAATATTTATTGATTTAAAACAGAAAACGTTGACTCTGATTTAATGTATGACAGTAAAGAAATAAAAGTTTTTGTGTTTTTTTTCTGAAGTGTATGTAAATATCTGGTTTCAACTGTACATATCCATCCAACCTTTTCATACTTTATAGTCAGATTAAATTTTAATATACAGTGGAACCCGGTTATGTCGACGGCGTAGGGGTGTGCCAAAAAGCGTCGAGATAACCGATGATCGAGATAAACGAAAACCAATATGGCGCCAATATATTAACGTGCTTGAAATTTCTTTATGTACATGATGTGCATTATTAAATGAGAATGTACATGCACGTGTTTTTTGGAGATTTTTTTTTACACAACAGCGTTGCCGCGATTTGTTTGATGAAGGCATGCTATAAAAATGTACATACATGTTTGTTAACAACAAAAGGCATAAGTGCACCAACTAACAGCAGAGATTCACCAGTTTACAATACAAACCACCGTCAATTCTCGATACAAACCTTTATTATATTCTCCAACATTGCAAACAGAAAGATCGCTCACAAAATCACAAAAAACGTGCGGGGTGTAGTTGGTTTTTACAAAAAGCTAACCAGTGTCAACATTAAATTCTCGAGTCATTTCACTCTGACACACAGCCCTGAAAAGTATCCTACACCTGTAGCATCTGTAAGGCTTGATTTTTCCGCCACTTCCGCGATTTCTTCTGCGGCTGCACAGTGCCGTCTCACTACCGTATTTTTGCGTATGTAAGATGCACCCTGGGTGAGGGGTATGTAAAACTTTCTATAGGACGCATATTATATACGCGAAAATACGGTAGTGAGATGGGGACGTGGCAAAAGCCGGCAATGGTCATGGGGATCGAGATAACTGACGTTAAGTGGCAAATTTGCCCCCCTTGTGCTCGAGATATTAGGGTTCGTCGATATAAAAGAATCGACATAACCAATTAAAAAATCCTAAGACAAAGCAAGAATTTGCCGGTTCCACTTCAAAAACGTCGACTTAATAGGGTTGGCGAGTTAAGATAAGTGGGTTCCACTGTACTATTACACGTGATTTAATTTTATTTTTACTTTACTCTTTACCTTTAATACTTTTCATTTTTAGATTTATATTGTATTTCTTTTTCATGTCAAGCATTTCACTAAATGTGATACTCTGAATGTGTATGTGACAAATAAAATTAGATTTTTTGTTTGAATTTGAATATATCATCACATCTGTCATAAAGAATACACTTACAATTAATAAGCATGATAAATAGGATGTAGGCAGATATCGGTAATGACAACACAGCATGCTTAAAGCATATTGCAGGAAATACTGACATCATGACTCACAGCAATATATGACATCTTTAATAATGTTTCTATTTGGTTCATGTAAGGTATCATTAATACTGCTATTCTTTCAAGTATATGGTATATAAAAAAGACAGAGTATATCAAAATTGAGACAAATTGAGAGATTCACACACAGAACCTCAAATACACAAATGCACAGTGCAATTTGTGTATTTGAGTTTCTGTGTGTGAATCTGTGGCTATTTATATCAGGTTTATTAGCTACAGGCAACAACCACCATCTGTATTAAGCACAGTGAGATGCTGGCATCAGCCAGCACAACCAGCAAGAGGGGGAAGGAAATACACACCAAATATCACCGCACAGAATCACTGTATTAGGATTAATGAGTGAGAAACAAAGTGAACAGTGATTATTAGATTGCGAATCGATATAAATCACATCAGTGATTCATCGGACTGCACAAACTTTTACAACAGATTAATTACCTAGATGTTAGTTACAAATGTGCAGGAAGAGCGTGCACAGAGGCATACAGTACTAGCGGATTAACAATACATTTTAACAGCATTACAGTATCACAGAAATAGCTTGTGTATTCAATAATAGCATAAGGATCCTGCAATGCACAAGCTGCAGAGTCGCAATTCGTCTACAGCTAGACCGTTTGTTTTACGCATGGGCTATTTATACAGTGCCAGCTATTAATAGCACTGTCCCTCGCGCAGACACTGCTGAGCTCTCCTACTACAGGCCTGCGGCATGCTCTCGTCATTCAAACACACACACACACACACACACACCCACACACACACACACACACACACACAAACACACTGCTGCAGTATTCTCTATACAAAGAAACACAGAAAATGAAACAGAGTGACAGGGATAAAAACTGGAGAAAATAAGAAACATAGATTATGCAAAAAAAGGAGTGTTTTGACGACTAAATAATGCTGTCTTCTTGACTAGTACCGCCTCAGCATTTTTTCAACCTTTCAAAGAATCAATGGAATAGATCAGGTATCCCACCTATACCATGTAATTACCCAGAGGATTATTTCTGCCTTCTCTTTGCCTTTCTGAGCATCTTGCTTAAAGATAGCTACACTTCGCTATGCCCTTGATCTTTCCCCTGAGAGAATGAATTTACCTCCACTTGTAAGTGCAACCGCATCTCTTTTGAGCAAGGGCTGTTGCCTAGGACCTGATTGCAGCGTGAACAAACAGTTAAACACTCAGATTGGCAAGAGTAGAAGCAAGAGCTGAAACACTCCGAGAGTAGAAACACTTACACATGATCTAACTACCACATTAGTATGTCAAGTCTGTAGTCCAACAGAGAGACAAAACGCAGAACAAGAATATCGGTATACAGCATTCATCAGGCCTATGTAATGAAAATATATTTATTATAAATAATAAACTATACAGTGTTTTATTTATTTACAGTAAGGCATGATTTTTGACTTCCTATTTTTATGCCATTAGACCTGTAGTATGGACATATCCACTACCAACATCCTTATAGTAACCGAGCTACGCACGATCAAAGTAGAAAATGTGTAAATACATCAGAACATATAGTTCAGAAAAGTGGTATTACCCACATTAACACATTCTGTTCAGAGTCACACAGAATACAGAAAACAATAGGCATGAGGCAGGAATGGCACCACACACACACACACGCACACGCACACACACACACACACACACACACACACACACACACACACACACACACACACACACACATTAACTGTCTCATTCAACAGGGTTTGTTTTTTTTACATAGCAAATCTACCTATTGAAGGTAGGAATAAATGAAAGAATGTCTCTAGGTTACGTATCTAAGAGGGAAAGAGACCCTGCTTTAACAACACTTTGGGAACGCCTCTATGTGAACCACGTGTGTAATCTGTCCGATGGTAGGGCACAACGTTAACGGCAGGGTGATGTCACGACCAGGAAGCTATAAACGCAATTGCAGTGGAGATGGTGCTAGCAGGGAGTGTAGCACAGAGACACAGCGTCTTGTTCCATTATTTAACCACGGTTACATATGTAACCTAGAGACATTCCCCTTTCAGGAACTAGAGCTGTGTCAACAATGCTTTGGCTCTCATTTGAGTCTCGTCGAATTATAACACTGCCAGACTGACAAATCCCTACCTAGTGTGGATGAGCACAGCTAGGTCGAAGGTCTGAGGGGCCAGGAGTGGCGCAAAGGTCAAGGCTGTAAGACCTGACAAAGGTCAGAGGGGTGAACCAGTCTGCAGCGTTGCAAACGTCTTGGAGAGAAAAGCCCCAAAGGAAAACACACTCCAGGTCGAGTGAGCTCTGACTCAAAAAGGAGCAGGGAGACCAGAGGACTAATAAGACTCATAAAAAGAAGAGATAGCATCCGCAATGCACCTGCTGAGGGTTTGCTTGCCCACAGGAAGACCCTTTTATATAGACTGTAGCAGACCTTAGGACAGCTGGTCCGACTTCCTCTACACGTCCTATGGACGTACACCAGATTAAGCTTTCCCTGGTCAGGGCTCAAAAGGGGGTAGGAATAAATGCCTGGAACACAAATGGTCTTGTGGCAAGCAAGGGCACCTTGGGAACATACCCCTGCCTGGTGTAGAGAAAAGCACTGGCCATGCCTGGGGTAAACTCTAGACAAGAGGAGGCCATGAAAAGGGCCTGAAGTTTCCCAAACCTCTTTACAGATGGGTTGGCCAGTAAAAGAACAGTCTTAACTACAAGAAACTCAAGGGTGTTTCATGCCTTCAGAACTACGGCCAGATCCCAACTGAGGCCTCAGCCTCCAGGTACCGTGAAGGAAATGTGGGGTTTTACCTCAGGGACTAAAACTACCTTGAAACTGCCCCCACAGGGGACACATCCTCCTTAGAGCCACCAGGGGGAGACAAACTCCATCCTGGCGAACTCTCTCCAGAAGTCCCGGAAGCAGTGCGATAGGGGGGAAGGCATAAAGACAGCTATGCCTGAGCCATGGCGTCCAACGGGGCTGGAGGAGTAAAGTAGAACCAGAGGGGACAGTGTGATGTCTCTTGAGACGCAATCAGATCCCCCTGGGCTTTGCTGAATCTCTCCAAAATCTGCTCCACCACGAGCAGGTGGAGCCGCCATTCCCTGGGTCTCAACCCCTGCCTCGAGAGGGTGTCTGCTGCTTCATTTAGCCGACCAGGGAGGTAAGCTGCTCTCACTGAGAGGAGCTTTCCCTGGGCCCACAGGAGGATCTGGTGTACCAGTTTGTACAGGGGGCGCGAGCGCAGCCCTACTTGATGGTTGATGTAAGAAACCACAGAGGTGTTGTCCGTACAGATCAGCATGTGGTGATTTTTGAGGTCCGTGAGAAAATGCTTCATCGCTAAAAGCACAGCCAGCATCTCTAGGCAATTGATGTGCCAAAGTAGACCTTGGGCAGAGCGACCCACAAGCCTTACCCACAAGTGCAGATGTATTACTCAGGGTTTTCGCGGGTAATGTCGGGTTTTGAGGGAGGAGATCTCGAGATAGAGATAGCTCGCAAGCGTCTCTTAAACCCTTGCCATCGCTCCATAGATCTCATAGAAATGCGGGCAGAATGTGCGCGGCACAACGAGTACGCCGCAATATGCGCAGGTCATGCACAGAATGTGCAGAGAATAGAAAATAAAGACATTTATGCAGCACTGCTATGCTACAGTTTCAGGGTCCCTGATTCCCTTTGCAGTGTGCGAGGTTAGGCATACTGTACATGTAATTGGAAGCAAGTCAAAGAAGCATGCAGATCATTTAGTGAATTATATAATGTTTAACAGTCTAGAAAGTGTTATTTTATTACACTTGTTGTATACATGACTTTGCTAATACTGCATAAAATGAATATTTAAAAAAAAAACGTCCCCTTATACAAATAATGACCCTCACAAGATAATGTATGATTTGTATTTTCAAGCCATAAAAGCAAATAGCAAGCTTTTGCATGTTATCGGTCTGTCATCTGGTGGTAATCTGTAAAAAAAAAAAAAATCAGCTTTCAATCAGCAATCATCCACTACTAGAAAAATTCCACATTAACATGTAAGATAAGATGGAGAGGCTGAGAGAAAGAGAGAAATACTATTTGAATTTAACCAATCTAAAGAGACCATTTCTGAGCACTGATCTCTTTCTATTAAGTCAGACCCACACAATGATAGCCAGACAGTCAGGTGAATGTTAATATGAAAGTTTGGATGCCATTAGCATTTACCACTGATTTTAATCTTTAATCATAATCAAGTGTTCTGTGGTTTCAGATTCCATGTACCATACATGCTAGAAAACACAGCAATAGTATATTTATGAATAAACCTACACTTCTAAAGTAATAAACTAACAAAGGTTTGTATGCCCTTTTAGTGCATACTCAATCCAATCTCTAAAGTATACAAAGGACTTAGCTTAGCTGTTGTATTTTCACAAAAGTCAAAACCAGAGAATGAAGGGACATAGCTCAAGCAAATACAGACAGAATTCATCTGGGTTTTAATCATTATAGGTATCATTGGTTAAATAGCTTTTATAAATCAGTGTTTATATATAAATACTGTATAGGTTCAAGAAGGGTAGCAGGGTGTATCAGGTAATAGAAATCGCTTTCGATTTACAGTTTTTCTCAAATGCTAAAAAACAAAAGCCAATCCTTTAAACCAAATGACCAGTTGTCTAAACACATTTACTAAATCTAGTCATCATTTTCCAATATCATAAACACATTTCACATGAAGACACAATTCAAAAAACACAATCCTCCGTTCTCGCAAATCTTAACACATTTTTTTTTGCTAAAACACAGGTTGCAAAAGAACTCTGCTCATATTCTCAAATGAAAGCTCATGTGATGCAAAATGCTTGCCACAGTCAGCAATATTTGAACACAATGAACACACCTGGAATCATTCATTACACACAACAACTCAAAATTGAAGACACTTGTTGCTAATGCTGTGACCACATGTAGAAAAGCAAGTTCAGAGTGCACAGTTTGCTGAAGATTCCAAACAAACACAATGGATGAAGGCAGAGTCAGGGGAAGAGGAATTTGAGTCAGAGGAGGGAGAAAAGCTGGCCATGGAAGAAGAGGAGCAGGCCAACGAGGAAGAGGAGTTCAAATCAGGGGAGGAAGAGGAGCAGGCCAACGAGGAAGAGGAGTTCAAATCAGGGGAGGAAGAGGAGCAGGCCAACGAGGAAGAGGAGTTCAAATCAGAGGAGGAAGAGGAGCAGGCCAACAAGGGAGCGCAGAAGGTTCAGGAGGGAGAGCAAGACAACCTCGCACCATCATTACGGACGAGATGCAAGCAACAGTCATTGACCATGTCATTGTCCATGGCATGACAATGGCTGAAGCAGGACTACGAGTCCGTCCAAACCTGAGTAGGTTCACCGTGGCCACCATTATCAGGGTATTTAGACAACACAACAGGTATTGTACTCTATTGCTTTCTTTGTCACAATACAATTTTACAAGCCTGTGAAAGTAGTCTATTGGTTTCAAATCAGTTGTTACTATATTGTAAAACTGACAACACATGTTTCTTTCTTTAGAGTTAAAAGAATGCCACATAGAGGTGGAAGGGTTGCCATATTTACAGCGGCACAAGAAACCCTCAATGTGGATATGGTTCGTGAGAACAACCTCATCAGACTCCGGGAGATCAGAGACAAAGTCATTGCCGATAATGTCAACTTTGAGAGCACTGATGATGTCAGCTTGGCCACAATAGACCGAGTTCTCCGGCGCCAAAAGATGCGGATGAAACAGGTCTATAGGGTTCCCTTTGAGCGCAACTCTGTGCGACACAAAGACCTACGTTGAGTATGTGCAAGTAAGTATACATCCATGTTCACAGTACAGTTAGTGGACATACTGTGTTGCTCAGTGGCCTACATTACTTCTGGACAATACTGTGCTACCTGATTGACTGTTGTTCTGAACACCTGTGCACTTTCACATTTTCACAGAGGATATTACAGTTGGACACGATGGCCAGACCTCATGAGTACCTCTTCCTGGATAAGGCTGGCTTCAACCTGCAGAAACGAAGGCAAAGAGGCCGCAACATCATTGGCCAAAGAGCCATCACTGAGGTTCCTGGCCAACGGGGGGGTAATATTACTCTTTGTGCGGCCATGGGTTTTGAGGGGCTTGTCCACCGGCATGCTGTCCTTGGGTCTTACAACACCCAACGTCTCCTCACCTTCCTAGAGGAGCTAAAAGACATCCTCATGGACCGCCAACAACACCATCCTGGGCCCACACATCAAATTTATGTGATCATTTGGGACAATGTACGCTTCCACAAAACAAACCAAATCAGAGAGTGGTTTACCACCAACATTAACCACTTTTTAAATGTCTGTCTGCCACCCTACTCCCCATTCCTGAACCCTATAGAGGAGTTCTTCTCATCATGGAGATGGAAGGTTTATGACAGACAACCATACACTAGAGAGAACCTCCTAAGGGCAATGGAGCTGGCCTGTGTTGACATCCCAGTGGAGGCCTTCCAAGGATGGATTCGCCATTCCAGGGCGTTTATCCCGCGGTGCCTGGCAAGAGACAATATAGCCTGCGATGTGGACGAGGTGATGTGGCCCGATGCAGCTCAGCGACATGATGCCGCACAGTGATTGTGGTGTGTGTGAATAAAGTAAATAAAAAAACTTCACACCCTGATCATGTTTTCAAGAGTACTGTTGTGTGCAATAGATTCTGTTTTTGCATTGAGTTGTGTTACAGTAGTGTACATGCAGAATTTACTATAGATTTATACTCTTCATATGAATTTCTCAAATCTAAATGCCTAATCCTCTGCAGAGATCTAAGAACATCCATTACTGTAAAGTTTCAAAAATATGCATTGGCAGTTATGAAACAAAGACCCTTCTCACAAATTGAGCATTGTGTTTTCAATTGTTTTGCTGTAGTGTGTAATGATGTGTATAATGTTTACATTTTTGAAAGCTTCAAGCTTCTCTTTTGGTGTGAAAGTTTGAGTTTTGAAGTGAGAAGGTGTGGTTGTGTTTATGTAGCTTTGGAAAGGTTGTTGTGTTTAGACATTGGGGAACATGGAGGAAATGTTTGTGAAATGTGTTTTATCTCTTGAGAAAAACTGTAATATGACAAAGATGCATGTTGTGTGTGTGTGTGTGTGTGTGTGTGTGTGTGTGTGTGTGTGTGTGTGTGTGTGTGTGTGTGTGTGTGTGTGTGTGTCTGTGTCTGTGTGTGTGTGTGTGACCCTGTAAAATACACTATTAATTTACTATCAGAGTATAGTATGTGGTTGTTAAAGAGACTATAGTAAAAAGAATTGTAAATATAAATATATAAAACAGATCAGGAGCAAATGCAAGAGAAATCAAAAATTTACTGATTTAAAGCTAATGACAGAAAACATGGTCACAAAACTTTAGTATGAAAAACCTATAGAAAACCTTCTGCAGGAGAATATTTATAAATACCTGAGAATTACAAAAACAAGAAGGGGAGTGTTGTTTTATCTGGCTGTAACTATGAGCATAAAGGAAATCCGAAAAAAAAAAAAAAAAAAAAAAAGGTTTACAGTCTACCAGGAAACTGCATATTGAAATCAGTGTTCAAAATTTCCATGCATTATTTAACTATGCACTTTGTATAATCATTTCTGAATGTGATTTCATCTCAACCTCTGAAATATTAAAAGGGTTTAATGTCTTTAAATATTACCTTAGAAAAAAAAAACATTTTAAAATAGGGTTTTTATATGGCAGGATATAGACTTGCAGAGATTGCATAATACAGTTTTCTATTACTTTATCATCTTGTTTTCACAACTAACTTAAATATTTAAAGGAAACTTTAAACAAAGGAAACAAAAGTTAAAGTCAAATTCCATTAAATGATGGAACACCTTTTTTTATATATAACTTTAACTGTATTGATAAATAAGAAAAAGAGAAAAATCAGATGCTAAGCAATAAAGAAAAAAAAACCCTGACATTATATGGGTTTCTGCAATTTTTTTGTTAGGTATAACACTAATAAAAGGTGAGCTGATTAAATGTATCTTATGCAGGGTTTATAAAACAGAATATCAGGACAAAAAGAAACAACTGCCCAGACCAAAAATAAGTAATTGAGCAAAACTATTGGAATTATGAAATCTTAAATAAAGTTCT